>NC_141700.1:175541621-175794121 GCF_964263255.1 Lissotriton vulgaris | reverse complement strand
GGATTTTGGTGTTCTGTTTGGTATAATTGTGGGTAAAGTACAAGACGTCCCTACATAGGTGCTGTAGTTCCCCCTTGGCGAATCTCTTTTGACTCAGCAGTTCCTTGGTAGTACTCAAGTGTGAGACTACCCATAGTAGGCAGATCGTACATAACTATATAAATATACATACTTTTGTTGTGACACTGCAGTTCTAGGTATGGGTCTCCTTGGCGTCATCTGTACTCCTCCGGTGGCTGTGTTAACTTTTGTTGTGACACTGCAGTTCTAGGTATGGGTCTCCTTGGCGTCATCTGTACTCCTCCGGTGGCTGTGTTAACTTTTGTTGTGACACTGCAGTTCTAGGTATGGGTCTCCTTGGCATCATCTGTACTCCTCCGGTGGCTGTGTTCCTTCTGACCAGTTTGGTGTTTTTGATTCATGGATGACATTGCCATGAAATGGCTTGACTGCACGATGGAATGGGTACCAATGTGCTTTTTCTCTCTTCCTTGATGTCAGTGGGTGTTAAGCAGGCCCTTCTCTGAGGGACCACGTTTTTTTCCTCCTTCCATCGGTGCACGTTCGGCAATGTCCCTTTTTTCCTTTGGGTTGCAGGGGTTGACGACAAGTCAGCATTGTTGCACTTCGTTGTCCTTGCGGTTACCAGTTTTTTCAAGAACTTGGTTGACTGTTAATGCAACTAGTTACATACACTCCTTTCTCAATGGTATTGAAGAACCTGTATTTCGTCCCAGGGGTGTGATCCGATCAACCTGCCAGTCACAATCTGGTGAGGTATCAGAAGGTGACACTCTTGGAATATTCTTTCGATTATTAGTGGAGTAAGGGTGATTACCATATCAGTATTTACAAAACAGATCTTATTTATATAAGCTGTTGAGCTCCCCCAGGCCTGCCAAGGTTTTTTCTGACCTTCTTCGACATTTCGGTTTTAGGTGGTCAGATCAATGTTAGGTATGTTTGTGAAGTGGTCTCATGAGTACAAGGAGCGATAGAACTGTGGCTTTAGCAGGAGTTCTGTGGGTGTCACTATTTTTACCAAAGGCGCCTAGCCCGGTGCGTGCATAAGAGCATGGTTTCTGTAAGGCTCCATCCTGAGGCTGTTTTCCTGCTGGGGGCTACCTATTATTTACATTATCCTCAGTTGCTCTTGCCATGAGATGTGTATTTGTGTTATATGATCGCTGTATGTATGTAGAAATGTGGGAAGAAGGGGTGTGTTGCCATTTGGTGTTGCTGGTGCTTGGGCATTTCCCTGTTCCCGGCACATGGTGTGCAACGTGCCCTCCCTTGTGGCCTCAAAAACCTGGTTTTGGCTGATCTTCACCCCGCCTTTTATCCGGAATCTTCTTTTGGACTAATTATTGGTGTTTTTTCATTTAGGTTTTGGCGTTTCTTTGAGTCGCATATCATTCCTTTCTTCCCTTGCCCCATAGGGAGAGGGTCAGAGGCTGCTCTGTGGTTCTTCCCCCTACCCAATACCACCCCTGGGGTCAATAGTCAGGGCCAACTGTTTCTTATTTGGTACCTGCAAAGTTGGGGTATAGTGAGTGGACTGTGCTTGGAATGGAGGTGAGCCTGGAAGGGGAGCACCTGGTGCCCAGCGTTCCATTTTGAGCAGGGATATAGGCTCTGAAGCCTCCATCTCTGGCACCATGCTCTCCCTTGGACCACACCCTGCTTTCTATCAATGTTTCTGGTGGGCCTGCTGTCCCTAGCTTTTGCCTTGGGTCTCTTGAGCTCTTCAGACTAGATACAGTTGTTAATTGCCTAACGAAATTGGTGCTCATTTTCTCAATCTCGGGGAGAGTGAAAGGTTGGGGTAATCCCCAACTGTATAATGGAACTCATCATCACGCTGAGGTAGGGTGACCATATTTCTAAAGCTAAAAATCAGGACATTAAAAAAATAGAAGTAGGACTACAATTTCACATCGCAGTGGGGTGCAGAATGCATTTTAGACAGCACTAACCAACGGAGCTAACAAAGACTCATGTGCACTAAGAAATATAAACTAACTACAGCTTTTATACAGATTTTAAAGACTGGCATCTATTCCTGCACCAAAACTCATAAAAGCTAGTTCATTAGGGCCTACCTGTCTTCATCTACTGAGGGGGCTAGTTTACTTGGATTTTGACTCCGTGGTTGTGTGACGGCGTTACCTTCCCACACTGTCACCTCTCATTACCGGTGTTGTGGCCCATTATTACTGAGGAGGGATGTTAATCATTTCCCGTTGTGGGGTTTTGTGGCATCTTGCCCTGATTCACTAACCTCTGCTACTTTTGTTGCTCATGGTATGCCTTTATCCAGCATGCCTCTACCAGGTGACCCTGCCTGCGGCAACAGTAGCACTCTCTATTGTCTGGTTGCGACTAGCCTCCCTGGCCTTCACTACCATAACCTGTTCTTGTTCCTGGACTACCTGTTTGGAACCTTCTTAAGTTTAGCGGTAGAGCCCCCATATGACTGGCGCCATCTGCGCAGCTGCGGACATCGCTGCTCCCTCTAGGGCACTTATGCTGCACTAATTTCTCTATCCTTTTCTTGCTTTTTCTTATGGTAGTGGAGTATATGAGCTTGTATTGTCTGACAAGGTTTTGTATCTAAACCAACTATGCTGTCCAGCCGCTCTGTAACTCGGTGGGTAACCGTTTCTTCAAAATATTGTAGAACAAAGTGACTTGTGGGCCCATGTTGGTCCACGGATCTCCGGTTTCCTGTCCCAATCTTTCCCTGAGTCTATTTAGGAAATCGTTTATGCTTTCCTCTAGCTTCATGGTCTCTGACATTAGCCCTCCTACATCTGGACGGCCACAAAATATATTTCTCTCAGGGCGGTCCAAATTCTAGGTGCCTGTATGGGTTTCTCCTCAACATAGCGTTCCCATCTTGCAAGGTATTGTTGCATGTAGAGGAAGTGCTAACTAGGGATTCCTCCTTCATGGCTGATGCAGTCCTTTGCTACTGCCATGTCCTCTGGCTCAAATGATCCTTTTCTCTGCCAAGACCTATAATATTGGTCCCTCACCTCAGTCCAATCTGATAACAGGTCCTAAAATGGGTACACAAACGTGTTGCCTTTCTTTTTGTCCTAAGATCTCCCTGGGAGTTAGTTTATCATTATTGTGCCCCCTTGCAGAGCAGTGCATATCCTCGTCACTGATTCCCTTGTGTGCATGCACAGGTGTCATTTTGTTTTTCTTGCATCGTGGAAGGGTAAGTACCAGGCTGCCTTGTTCCTTTATCTTTTGGTCAGCCCCTCTCCTTTGTCGACTGGACGATGTGGCTTTCAGCCCTGCTAATAGCCTTTCATCTAGCTCCGACTCTTCCCATCATGGTGCCCTGTACCTGGCCCTACTTTCCTCATGAAAACAGTGCATTGTCCTGTACTCTCACTCTAATTCCCAGTTCCCAGCTGTGTGCCCTTTCTCTCACAAGCATCAGGTCACGCCTCTCTTCCGCGAGCTGCCTGGCATATCTCTTTTGTTCAGAGCTATGCGCTGTTTTCGTTAGCCTGGCTTCATCCTCAAATTAACTCTCTGTTTCCTCCTTGACTACCAGGGCAAACCCAGTAGCCCCAACTTCAACATCTGTTCCTGGGATACTGGAGCACCCTTCATGTCCAGAGCTTGCGGAATCGCTTTCAAGAACTGCCACATACCTTCCTGACACTCGTTTACGTTCACCTGAACCAGTGGGAGTGTGTATTTTACACAGCTTTGAGGTGTCACATGTTGAGCATGGTAGATGGGGAGTCGAGCTTTTAGGGACCTTCCCTATGGACTTGGGCTGCGCTGGAGGCATCTGAACCTTTTGGATTTATCTAATTTTGACCAAACTGTCCTTCTTTCGGTGGGGGGGGCTTGTTGGCTTCTACTATTATTGGGGTTGAATAGCTGGTGTGAGTACATCTATCCCTGCACATTGTGAAGGAGATGCCAGCCCCATGCTCACTATCAGCATTGTGGGGTTGTCGGTTTGAACTTCTTCAAAGATGGCCCATAATTCTAACACTGATTCACTTTTGTCTATCTTTTGTCCCATATATATAGTCTTTATATGTTCTTTAGTGTGTTCAATTATATTTTTGTCAACTGTTCCCTCCTTAGGCCAGGAAAATGTGAGTGTCTTCATGTGTAAATGCCACTCTTGGCAAAACTTATTAATTCTCTTTATCTATTTGAGTAACCTAGTTACCATAATCATCAATGGGGAATCCAAGGAAATTTTAGTAATCTGGATAAAACAGCTCAAATGGTGTTTTGTAGTTTGGTTTGTCTTATTGTAGGGGCAATCGTACGTGGTGCACTCTTACACATTACTTACTAGCCCAAAGTCAATTTGTTTTTGGTGGAAGTGTGCCATTAGTTTGATTGGTATGTCACTTTTCTAGAGTTGTTGGTTTTGTTCAGGCTTATGCACATTGCTTATGAGTTCCATGGTTGGTATAGCCCATTTGCTGGAAAATGTACATGTGTGGAAACAAGCAGATTGCTTAATAGTAAGTTAATTGCATATTATGCTGTGTCGGTGTATGTTCAGAGCTGTGTTTTAATATGGCCTGTTTTAAGGGGATGCCGCCATCTTCTTTTTCAAATACTGTTGTGAGGATGATGACACTCATCAAAATGGCATTATCTCTGTGGTGTACTTTTTGTGAAGGAACTCTCCAAACAGTAGTGCTTGTGTTATAAAAATCCAATTTAATTTTGAAGCTATGGCAAGGACAGAAAGTATGTGCACAAAAGAAAGCCACTTGCTTTGCACAATGATTCAAAAGTTGACAGGTTGAGTCATAAGCTGGAGTAGGTTGACTGTCCACATCCTCTTAAAGTTTCATTTTGAAAGCACCTGCCACTGTAATATTCCATCTATTGTTGCCGGTGCGCCAGGTGGCAACATTATCAGACAGTCAATGACCATACATCAGAGAGAGGTAGGATTTAGATTTGATAGTGTGAGGATCCACTGAAAGGCATTTAAAACATATGGGACAGAAATTCCGAAGACGAGGCAGTTGCTGCTGATGAAATGGCCAAAGAACAGATATGCACCTTTTATTGAATACTAAAATTCCAAGTTCAACTAAGTTCAATAATAACTGAGCATTACATTGTCAACATATAACATCTTCGCTAGGTACACAGGAGTGCAGCCGTGAGGAAAACCATTTTAGTGGATACTATGGAATGAGGTATTGGTGTGAATATGAAATTGTTTAAGAATGATCTTTTCCTAAATGGAATCTTGTCCACTGGCAAAGGTGAATCAACAGCAAATAATCCGGAGTCTCCCTTTCATGGAGATGTTAAACCTAAAGCTTAAAAAAAGGTGGCAGCGTAAGGATCTTGTAATCTTGGTGTGGTGCACTGAATAATGTTTGCATACATATATCCAGGTGAAGGTGTTTAAATATATGTCTGCTCCAGGCAAAATATATAAAGTAATCCAAGACATCCTTGTAAGTCAGGAAAAGGTGAGAGCTGGCATTGTGTGCTCTCAGCTTTGTTTGGAGGGATTAGGATCTTTGAGCTTGCAGTTTATAAAGTGTCCATTTTGATAAGCCTAGATTAAAAGACCAAAATTGGTCCAGCACACTGCTTATTCATGCAGCTGACACTAGTTTGTGCTTAGTCTGAGATAGGAGAAAGAATATTGAGAATTGTAGAATAGTAATAGATACACAATTTCATTGTGTGCTGAATTTGGCTTACCATGATGAGCTGGTCATCAAACATGAAGCACGTGGATGTCCTCAGAAAAACATTAAGGTTTGGGAAAACTGTATTGAAAAAAGGGAGGGTACTACAACATAGGTGAAGGGAGTCGGACCATCCAAAGCGAGTGACATCTAATTGATATAAAATAATATACAGGAAAACATGGGCATAAGAGATCAAAAGGGAGGTTTTAAATTTGAAAGAAACAGGGAGACATGTAACCTCCTGGTTGGGGTAGTGTGATGTGGCTCTGTAAGAATGGGTTGTGTGTGTGGTTGTATTAAAATAAAAGACTGGTTAAAACGTGAGAGGCAGGTACTCGACTACTAATGTGGGAAGTATCAAAGATCCATTAACAAAACATGGAGTGGGCTTAAAAGAAGCACTACATCTTAGATGAGTAATCGGCAGCGACGGCTCGTGGAGGGAGTTACGGTGGGGCAGGAGGGTGGGGAGGGGGAGGGGCAGGGTGGAGGTTGCTAAAAACCGGCATATGGATAATTGCAGGTAAATAAACAATTTAATTAATAAAACGAATTTCGTAGCTCGCACTGCATTGCATTTTGCGATGCAAGGCGCACTACGAAATTTGTTTTATTAATTAAATTGTTTAATTACCTGCAATTATCCATATGCCGGTTTTTAGCAACCTCCACCCTGCCCCTCCCCCTCCCCACCCTCCTGCCCCACCGTAACTCCCTCCACGAGCCGTCGCTGGTAATCGGTGGCAGGCATTTCAGCTTTCTTAGGTTTGAGGCAATGTTCTGCGATTCAAGAATTAATGGCCGGGAGACATTAAACACAGGAGATCTTTGATCTATTTATCTGAATTCTATCTACATACAATAGAAATGATGTTTCTTGAGGTCCGAGGAAGTAAAAGAATGATCTGATGATTATATTTAAATAACATGTGCAAACAAAGAAATCTGTAGCACACCAAATGGTTATTATAATACATCTAACAGTGTAGGACACATAGTTTTGATTTCCGGATTCTGCTTTCCAGGAAGACATTGAAATATTGTTGATAAACTTCTATCACTTTAGCAACAAATCATGATCATCAGTGTTAAAAAAGGTAGCCAACAAATTGTCCTGGATGTTGAAAAAGTGCCCCTTTCTGCTGAGTGAAATACTGTCAGTTTGAATCCCAAACATATATTGGATAATTCCACATTTTAGCTATCATCATATTTGTTTTACACTGTTACACATTTGACTGCACCTAGAAAGATTTGTTAAAACTAGCAGAGACAGCACAGATTGTTATTTTTCAGGGAGGAGCCATTTTGTGGGCATATGGGAAATCGAACATAGATAAATAACCCAATACTAAATCGGGCGTAGCAAGGTCATGTAAGGATTAGCAATCATTTGGCAATTTAAATTTTGAATATCTTATTTGGTTAAAACATTTCTGTGCAAGGATTATGTGATTGTGCCACTCTGTTCATGTAGTTTACAAAAAAGGGATTGATGGATTGCTTGAATTAATCTCAGACACTACTTAGGCTGCATCCCAGTCCATTGTTATTTTGCCCGACATGCTGCCTCAGTTTGAAGTTAGACCCAGTCATATAGAAATCAGTCTTGACCCTACTACAATAGGAACAGTCTATCTCAATCTGCAAGACAGGAGCCTCCCTGAACCAGAATTTCCTGCTGGCCTACATTTTCATGTACTTGAAGAAGGTGAAACGTTTTTTGGAAGAAAGTCTGAATGGGTTCGGAATAGAATTCTATTTGGTAACCCTGAGCTGCCTGAAGAACCCAAGAATCTACTGAACCATGAGACCCATTTTCCATAAAAAATGCGATGCAACCTGCTAGTAAAGGTGGATGATTTTAAAGGTTTACATTGTAATTTGCATTTCTTGTGTAGCCTCTTTGAAATTAGTTTCAGAAACCTTGTCTTCTCTTAGGATAGCAGCAGCATCTATTATTGTATCTAAAATTCACTCTTGTTGGATAGATTGAGGGACTGGAAAAATTTGAAGCTATGGGCAGAACAGCCCCGTATTTTCGGGGTCCTCCCAAAAATTCTCTGACCAAACACTCTTCAAAGTGATGATTAAGCTCTATACATTGTTGTGAAGGTGTTTATGTATTTGAACACTTCTTTGATTAATTGATTGCCAAAAAACAGTCCTTGAGCAGAAGATCCTGGTTTTGAAGTAACCAGTCTGGTTATTTTTGGATCAATCTTAAATAACAGTCCCATTTTCCTGTTTGAGAGAATAACATAATTAACATTTAACCCTCTGAATAAAGATGGCTATGTCGTTAGAGTTAATGGTGTTTTTTTCTTCTTTAGACATTTCTCCTAAATCAAACATTTTGGCAATTGGACCTAATCAGTCAACCAGTTTATCCTGCCATGAGAACCATGTCTTGCCAATGTCCTTTCTAGTGTTTTTCCCATATTTAGAGAGAAAAGCTAATCATTTGGGATCAATTACATGGGTTGCAAGAACTTTGTTTGAAATCATGGACCTAGTACATTCAGACTTTGTTCTGTTCTCAACTGGTTTGTTAAAATTCAGCCTTCTTTGATCCTTGATACAATGACTCACATGAGGGAGCATACTCACTATGACCTATTTGGATGGTACAGTCAATTTGGATCAAATAAAGGATCTCTTGCGGAGTTCAAAATATTAGAAATATCCTGAGTGTTCTGTTTTTCCAAAATAAATTTAGAAGGCAGAAATGTGGTGTTTCTTTGGACCAAAAATTTAAGATCTCTATCATCGAATACTGCTGAATGCGAGCCTTGACATTGTCAGAATTGTCGTAGTAAACCTTATCATGATGTCTGTTTCTGGATTATGTTTCTAAATCAGATATAGAGGGTTTAACATCAGGTCGTACACTTCATCGTGTGATGCCTTCAACCTGCCTCCATGAAGACTGGCCAAAAAGGAATTTTAAATTATTACAGATGTGTGACGATTTTGGATTGTCCATTTTTCTTAAAGGGACATTTTCACATTGGTTGTGTAGGAATATCAATGACATAAGACTACTCTGCTGCAATTACCAGCAGAAAAGATCTGGTACTGAACGATTATTCTCATGTTTTTGTCTAGGCTTTCTCCAATAGAACCTATAGAGGCATTAACATTCTCTAGAAAATAATTATTAAGAAAATATTTCAAATTTCCTTTACATACTTCCTCAAGGCATGCATCTCTGAGTCAGATTCATTGGCTCCTGAATTCCTTATTATTATATATGAAATATATAGAGAGGTCTGCTGAAAATCCTTTATAACTCTGAAAATATTATAGATTAAATGTGCTTCCTTTAATCCAATGAGTAACTGGACAGGAAATAGCAGAAATTCCCAGTGGAGCTCAGGGTAAAGTCCATGTTCTGTTCATGAGGTACACATCACTCCAGGACACCAGTGAGCCGCAAGAAAGAGGAAAGACCAACAAAGTTTTCTCATTATATGGAATACTGTTAGAAATGTATTAGGTCATATTGTAGTTCCTGCCAAAAGACAAAAGACTCATGGAGGTTTTAGCTCCCTTATTTTACTGTTTACAAATATATTAATACTATGGGAGTAAACCTGGAAAGTATAATATAAAGCCTCCGGTTTTGATATAAAAATGTGATCTCCCATACAATCTGACTAATGAAAAAGGGGAAACCACTAACAAGTGACAAGACTGACCTTTGACTGAAAGCCATGTACACGGAAAAACTTTCTCTAAAATTCCTTAATTGGTGACAAGAAAAAACATTAATCAAGTTTGAAACCTTTGCACTCAGTGCACATTCTTTTGGACCAAGAAATCTGACAGTCAACAGAAACTGGTCCTATCCAGACACCATCAAGGTCTCTACATCCACCTGAGGCAGAGCTCATTCAACAACAGATGCTCAAGTGCCAGAAACATGGGGGTGAAACCATGGGAGCTCCAGTCAGAAAGCTTTGGAATGAACTTATCCCATTCAGTGATGCAAACCCCAATACTTCCCTCTCAGAAAAGTGTTCACGATGAAGCTTTTATGGAAGCATTTTATTAATCTGGAGGACTGTGACATATGTTTAAAGTTTCTTGCTGAACCCTAGCCACACCCTTACGCCCATCTCCTAAACACATACCGATGCTTCACCTATCCACACCTTGCCTGCACTGCCTCAGTGAAAGACAAGCTGATGCCTCAGCAGGAACCTGTCTCTTATACTGTAGACTTACATCACTTCTCTCGCCCATTTAGCTGCAATACCCCTCTTGGATACTTGGCCTAGCCATTTAACAGTATAATATTTTGTATGCATAATCCCTATTACAAAATCCTCTGAAGTGACAATAAAGAATTGAATAAAGGAAATGCCTATTACTTAAGCACTGAACAACACTAGTTTGTGTTGTCTACAATGGTGCACACAATACAAAGAACAGATGGCACTTACATTTGCATTAAGTGTGGTTATTCAGTCTCTTTCATAATGCACTGCTTGGTCAGTTAATGTAGGTATAGTTAATTTGCATCCACCTCAGCACTCAAAATATGAATATGATGGATAGCCTGGAAGAATGTGTATAATGTCCTCTGGGTTGCATGAAATAAACCAGAGATGGGCAGTTTAAGAAGTGGGAAGAGAAGACTCAGGGATAGGTTAAAGGACTGCTTGTGGTAGCCCATCTGCTTGCACCAAATATATGAGACATCGAAAGGACCTTGCACCAGTCTAACTTGCGAAATTAGATCTTCAGTGGGCAGGAGGATCAATCCTTTCTCTGGAGATGTTTTTTCATTTTTCTTGCTTGTTACTTTCTTACATCCCTTCTCCGAAAGGTTGAGCCTCTTCACAATGTGAGTTGTCTCGAATTCAAAAAGGTCCCACAACACTGTCCTTTGCATTAAATTTGCATAATTTTAAGTCACATTCATGATAATTCAACCGTTTTATTTCCAATCTTCGGGAAAAGTTCAGTCTCTCTCATTGAGGTAAGCATAGCACATGCACAGTGATCCAGCCAAGATATGCAATGGCAGCCATTTGCAGTTACATGGTAAGATCAAAGCATTGCTGGTTTATTAGTTCAGTAGTAAAACCACTGGCCATATCTGGCCATGTCTGGAATCAAAATGCTGCTATCATGACTTTTGAAAATTCCAATAAGTATCGAGTCTTGAGAAAGGGTGCAGGCGTTCAGGGTTGGACTAAGGCAGATAAAAGGCCCAGGCCTTAAGAAGTAAAATTGTGCCCATATTTGCAAAACGGGGCAGTTTTGAACCTGTAAAGACACTCTGGATAGGTGTTCTGCAAGGTATGGAGATTGTGTGCATTGGTGCTTCCTGCAAGCAATATATGTGGTAATATCAGGGAAATCATCAGTAAAAACCAGATCATAAAACAGACCCACAGACAGCTAAAAAGAGCAGGCCGAGCACTGAACTGTCAGACCAGCCCTTCTGGCACTGCCAGAATTCCCTGCCTTCCAGTCTGACCATGCAGTCATTGTCCAAACAAAGCTTTCCTGATCTGAATAGCAGAAAAAAATATGATTATTTCAAAACGTCCAAGCATATTGTAAAAGAGAAATCACAAAAAGGGAATGCAGTTCTCTGAACTGTTCTGCAGAGCCACAGTACCAGTGACAGCATCCAATTTAAAAACTGGCCGGATTTTTTAACAGATCAGCCAGAGATCAGTATGTCTGAAAACAGTGTTATAAAATGTGCTAAAAGTTCCTGCCGCAATGTTAAAAAAAAAGCAAGAAAAACCTGCTTCTGTGCTTACACTGAAGCCAGATTTGAAAATGTTAGCACATTAGCGCCGTGCTCCTGCTTGGCATGTGTTTTATGCCCACTACCACACTCTGGTACATTAGCAATCTGCGCGTTCATTCATCAGCTGTACATTTTGAATTGTATATTTATGGCACAATGCACTTTTCATAGCTGAAAATTAATGAACATGCCTCTCTCATAACAAACACGCACCTGTGCCGCATAGATAGTAATCGGAAACAGATTTATTTTTATTAGTGCATTTCTGGGTGAAATTTCTGGAAAACCTATGCTGAAGTAGCGATTATAGGGGTATCATCTGCTATTGAATAACCGTGGCTTACAGAGCTCTTCCTATAATTTCTTCCTTGTAATATATGCATTTCAGATTTAGTGATAATGCTTTTATATGGAATGCAATCATGTGTTTGAAGAAGCATGCTTGTCTCGAAAAATCAAGTACTGCCACACTGCCAAGCAGCAGATAGTGGAATGGGGAAAAAGCAGCACAGAAGCAGCGAGAAATAGAGGAAGCCAGTTCTACAGAAAGAAAAACCCCTATACAGTCTGGTTTCTAATAATCGTCTTCTAAGTAATTTTGAGTTGTCTGCTAAATATGTAATGTGTCTACATGGATTATATTACTTATATGAGAATGGTGATGTCACTTTCCATGAAAATAAAGTTTCTGGAAGTGGTTTAGAGATATTGAAGCGTTCTCCGAGGTTCTGGCATCCTTGATTCATGTGTAAGAGAGAATGTATAGCTGGCCCTTCTGTCTATATTTTGAAATCTGTGCAGTTTTGTGACGGAGGAACTTTGGCTACACACCCCAGGCATGACTCCTTTCTTATCACCTCGACCAGACACCATTCACTCTAACCAGGACCGAGCTATATTAAGACAAATATATGCAACTGCCTAAAGGCATCATGAAAGGCAACACAATTCTGCAGATGCCCTCAAAACAAGCCCTTGTTGCTGAAATAAAGGAAGGACCTTAGTGGCATAATACCATGCTACATGGCTCTTGCACCCGAGTTGTCTCTGGCCTTCCGGTGCACAACTTGTATGGGCAATGGGTCACATATGTTGCAGTACACGGTCTCAGTGAAGCGGGTACTGAGAATGCTTCAACAATGTACCCCCCACAAGCACCCCTTTACACAGTGGCGTAGGTAGCTGTTGTGCCGCCAGTGCGTTTGCCGCCCGGCGGCTTGAAGAGTGGGAGGGGGGTTCTGGCGAATCTGGCGACGGCTGCCCTGCATGGGCGGATGCAAGAGTGGGGGGAGGCCGCCGCCCCCAAAACTTGTGCTGCCCAGGGCGTAGCGCCCCTCCCGCCCACCCTTGCTACGCGACTGCCTTTACACTTCCATCTCGGTGGGGGTCTCCTATACCCAGTTCCCTCTCTTTGAAGTTTGTCAACCACTTCTGATGACTCTCCTACTTTTTGCTTATGCTGACAGTACATTGTATTACAGTATGGAATGCCCCGAAACAGGGGTGTGAAGCATCCTGCCAATAAACTCCATGTATAACCGCCCAAGCACCCAATAGCACAAAACGTGAGTTGGTGCTTTTGACATCATATAGACCCTTGGAGTTATCCCATTATCAAAAACATGAAAGACTCAAAATAG
Organism: Lissotriton vulgaris; assembly: GCF_964263255.1. Taxonomy (NCBI): domain Eukaryota; kingdom Metazoa; phylum Chordata; class Amphibia; order Caudata; family Salamandridae; genus Lissotriton; species Lissotriton vulgaris. The sequence continues at coordinate 175,780,994 of NC_141700.1, read as the reverse complement.
AGGCATATAGTGTTACAGCTTTTCTTACTGCATTTTCTATAGATTTGCATCTTTGTTGGAAATGCTCACAATGGCGTAATCTCATGATTACTGCTTCCAGCATGTAATATATAATCCATATCGGTCATAACAGGAATAAATCCCATTCTTGAGACATCATGGGCTGTTGTGGGGAGACAGAGGAATCTCAACAGAAGAGACTGCATATTAATTGTGCATTTGATGGAGAGTCCAGTTGAAACAGTTGAAAGAGGGGCACATTGGCAGAATGTTAAAGAAGTGATAGAGGATAAAATGGTTGTATATCAACTGGATAGACCAGAAAGGATACATTATGTGGAAGGGAGGTATGGAAATAATATACTCTGTTTAAACAGAAGAAAGGTCAGTGCCATCATCATGGGTCTTTATAATACCATAAAAGTACACAAAATAACAGAAGAAATAGTAATATGCAACAATATTAACACAAAACGCACATGTGAACATAAAGTACACAATGTGATTAAAACCAATAGCATATACTAGCCAAGACATAAATAATAATAAATAAATACATTTGGTTAAATCGAAAACCAATAATCTAGGATAAAAAAAAGCATGTGTAGAATAATCCACATGAATTATAAGCCAAAGTGGGCGCAAAACATCATTAAAATGCCTGAAATAAGAGTTCAACTGTCTTGACATAACAAAGGCATCATTAAAATACAAATAAAGAATAAATATGGATCATGTTGGATTAAAGTTTATTGTTCACACCTACATTACATCCAGTATTTTGGCACAGTAGTTAATGGCAATGCATTATGGTAAAAGTAGTACAAACAGATAATGAGTGCAATATCTGGTATGTATTTCTCTCTTTTCAGAGCTCCTCAGAGGAATGTCTCCCTGGAGTGGCTGAAGAGCATTTCTGCACCACAAGGTAAGTGTGTAACTTAGCCTGAGAGCTTCAGTGGATGGTAGAAAAGCCTCGAAGTTACTTCTCTGACAGCATGTGAGAGGAGGATTTAGGCTTTAGGGCTTGTCTCTGTGTGGACAAGTAGGGTGACATTAGTAAGGTTTTTCACTTCCCTACTTTTAAAACTGACATTTCACTCAGCTCCCAGCTCCTTCATGGACTTATCCTGGATGACAGAGCTCGGTACTGGGAGTAGTGGTAGTAATCCCTGAATTGTGTAAAAGGAGCCACTCACCTTTATTTAACCAAGGAGTGCCCCAGGGCTCCTGTATGAGCACCACAATGTTCAACATATATGTTACTCCCCTTGCAAACATCATAAGAGCCCATGATTTAACACCTATCTTGCACACGGATGATACTCAACTTCTGTTAGCCTTTGATAAAGACCCATCCGAGACGAGAGAGCATTTCACTAAAGGCATGAAAGCCATTACAGCTTGGATAGCCGCTAACTTTCTCCAGCTAAATGGTGGTAAAACTGAAATCATGCTTTTCGGTGCTACTCAATTGTGGTGGCCGCCTGAATTAGGATCACCACCTATTCCAAAATCTTCTGTGAAAAATCTGGGTATAAAACTTGATCAGAAGTTAACCATGAAAGACCAGGTGACATCCACCACTGGCTCCTGCTTTCATGTTACGAGGCTACTACGAAGAGTTTTTCTAATGTTCCCATTGGCAGTACGCAAGACCCTAGTCCAGGCACTGGTGATTAGCCGCCTGGACTATGGAAATGCTCTCCTGGATGCGGTAAAAAAATCCCTCCCGAACAAGCTCCAGGCAGTTCAAAATACAGGGGCTCCTCAAATTCACAATCTGCCAGCGAGATTTATTTATTTATTTATGGAATTCTTAATGCGCAACTACTACCCTGAGGTGTCTAGGCGCAGTGAGATACTCCAAGATACAATGGTCAGGACACGATATTATTGATTGAAGAGCCAGGTCTTCAAAGCCTTGCGGAAGCTAATAAGGGTTGGCGCAGTTTTAATGTCTAAGGGGAGTGAGTTCCACAATATTGGAGTTGCTACCAAAAATCGTCTGTCGCCCCATGTTGCCGTTCTTGTGCGGGGTACAGACAGTCGATAGCTTGCTGCTGATCTTAGGTTCTTTTTAGGAATGTACACCTGAAATGCCTCCTTTAGGAACTTCGGTCCAGTCTGATGGATGGCCTTATAGGCAATGCTCAGAGCTTTAAATTTGATCCTGCTCTCCACTCTGAGCCAGTGGAGCTGGCGTATGGCTGCCGAAGTGGAGTGACGTCTGGGTATGTTGAGCAGGATCCGTGCTGCCATATTTTGGACAGATTGAAGCTTGTTCAGGATGCATTTATGCGTGTTGAAAAAGAGAGCATTTCCATAATCAAGCTTGGAAAACACTAAGGTAGTAATCAGTGTTTTTCCTGCTGATGCTGGTAAATACGGCAGAAGTTTTTTTATCTTTTTCAGCATGAAGAACGCCGCAGAGACCACCTTGTTAACATGATATCCGAAGGATAGCTTGCTATCAAAAATCACTCCTAAATTCCTGACCTTGGTGGCTGGGACCAGGGGAGTGCCCATCTGACTGGGCCACCATGTCGGGGACCACTCTGGAGAGATATTACCGAAGGTCATCACCTCCGTTTTCACCGCATTAAGCTTCAAGCAGTTACTGTACATCCATGATTGTATGTCCAGTAACCCCTCCTGAAGCTTAGCTGCTACCACTGGGCCGTTCTTATGCACCGCCAGCACAAGCTGGGTGTCATCTGCGTAGGTGGTTAAACGCATCCCATGAGATTTGATGACCCTCGCCAAGTCCGCAACATAAATGTTGAAAAGCGTCGGACTTAACGAGGATCCTTGAGGGACCCCGCAAGGCAGTTCAGAAGTCGGTGAGTAATGGTTACCCAATTTGACTGCCTGCTTACGGTCAACTAAGAAAGAAGCTATAAGCTCTTTTGCCTGATGGTTAATCCCAAGGGCTGCGACACGGTCGACCAAGATGACGTGGTCGACCGTGTCAAAGGCCGCCGATAGGTCCAACAAAATAAGCACTGCTGCTCCTCCCGAGTCCATAATATCTCTGATTTCATCGGAGGCCTTTATCAGTGCTGTCTCGGTTCCGTGTCCCCTCCGGAACCCGAACTGAGTGTCATCCAAGAGTCCATTTTGCTCAATAAACTCTGACAGCTGTCAGGCCCTTTATTACATGCACTACATTGGCTGCCAGTGCGGAAGCGAATCACGTTCAAAATCTGTTGCCTAGTGCGCGAAGCACTTAATGGTAAGCGACCTAGCTACTTGAAGGAAAAAAGTATCCTCTATCGACCTGCAAGGTTTTGGAGATCTACGAATAAGTCTCTTCTTACTATACCACACATTAAGAAAACACGTTCAGGTGGGCGTGCTTTTTTTTCCTAGCCCCCTATCTTTGGAACAAACTTCCCCAACACCTACGAGAATGCACCACCCACTACAATTTTAGGAAATTATTAAAAACTGAATTATTTTTAACTTTTAGGCTCCTTGTCTTGCATTTTTGATCCTGCTGCGCCGAGATATCCCTTCGGAGATGATTTATGCGCTTACAAATAAATAAAACAAATAAAATAAATAAAGTTAAAAAAACGGCTCAGGCATACTGTATTATACACTCTATTGTAAAAACAGTGTGCAACAGTCATAAAACAAAACAGTATGTGCTTAGACTGCACCCTTTAAGACAGTTCCATATGGGTTCGACTGACGCAACATAGCACATTAATAGATATCTGAAATGAAATGTATAACAACATTAAAGTGCATTACATGTAAAATCAGACCATCCTCACACTGCACATATGACATATACAATCAAAACGTATTTGAGCTATGGGGCAGGGAATCTCTGGTCACCGAACCATTATACTATGTTAAACCTCTTGTTGAGCAAAAACCAGTAGTACAATTAAAACCAGGGCACAAGCTGAGGTGTGCTCATCCAGTCCTCACATCAAATGACTTTCTCATCTTCAAGGACGATGCCAAGAAGGAGACAACAGCATAAATTACTCGAACATCTGGGAGTAGCTGGAGGTACCTGAGAGCTGGCTTGACCTGGACAAATGAGGGGTTCCAATAGCAGTAACAAAAAGGTCTTACAAGGCGCATCATAAAAGCCACAGGAAAACATAAAATGAACAAGATCATGAGCAGAGAAGAGAAGTGATCACATGTACAGGGACACAACTGTGTAAACTCCATATTTGATTAAACTGGAATCTGCTGATAAGAAACCTATGCAGACCATTATGTTCTTTGAGCAAGTAGGGTTCAATAGCAGGCCCAGTTAAGATCTGCACGTGGACACATTCGGAAGGCCTTTCGAGTTATAGATCCACCCATAATAGAAAGTTCTTCCATGTCCAGAAAATGCCTGCCTTCACAATACTTTGCAGTGAGTCAAACAGAGCTACTCTTCCTAATTTAACATAGGTATCCTGTATGTACACTAGTCATTTACTTAATCTCCATCCATGGAGCTGCATGAAATCGGTTTCTGCAGCCACATTTGGCAGTGATGTTTGGGGTTTTATAGACTCCTCTGAGCTCCAGGTGAAGGAAATTTGTTTCTGTAGATGCCTTTTGGTGGTTCCGGCATCTACCCCTGGTTAATAAGGAGCTATTATATGTCGTACCTCCTTGCATTGTATCCCCTGCTCAGGTGGCTCTCTATTTGAGTACGACCTGAGAGTCATCTTAATAGGAAGATAATCATGGATTTTGCCTGGTAATCTAGGTCAATGCATCCAATGTCTTACGAGCAATTCTGTAGAAAATGGAAGAGACTGCCCCTACAGAACAAGACAGGGGCTGTCTTCTGGAATTCCTCAACGGGCCCCAAGAGGGACAATCATCAGAACCCACAAATAAGTATGTATAGGTATGAACCTTAGATAGCTGATGACTCTGAACATGAAGAGATCTAGACTTGGGCACAAAACCATGGCCTGGGATTTGCTGTGGTTGGTTGACAGATCAAGGCTACACATATAGGTGACAAAGCCATTGACCAGAGTCTGAAGACCTCAGGCAGTTCTTGCAAGCAAAATGGTGTTGCCCGCTACCTACTCTTAGGGGAGAGGAGTTGGCCTAACAGCTAGGGCGGTCAACCTCGAATCTGGGGAACTGGGTTCGAGTCTCTGCAATGACGCTGAACATCCTGTGATTCTCAGAAAATCAGTTAATCTCCCCGTGCCTAACAAAAAATGAATGTGTCCTCATGTAATGCAAGTGGTGCTATTTAAAGCGCTCTGATACCCGATTCGGGTCAAGTTTGCGCTATATAAAACTCTGTAAAATAAAGATAAAGTAAATACTCGCCACAGTCCACCTGTTTTTCTATTGACCTGGGCTCCAGATTACTCACAGGCAAAGTGAACAAAAATGGGGTCAATAGACATTCCTGGCTCACTCCCTGCTTCAAGGGGAAGGGGCTAGACCCATCCAGATTATACAGGACAACTGCTGCCATATCCCTGTGCAACTCACTAAGAAAAGAGACAATCTCTATATCCATTCCCAAGTCCAGCAAGATGCGCCACAGTATGGACCTGTTCACCCTGTCAAAGGCCGAGGACAGGTCCATAAATGCAGTGTCCCTAGCCTCGCCACAGTGTACTTGTTAATTAACAAGAAAAGATTTAAAGACTGATCATGTGTCCCAAGACCTGGATGAAACCTGAACAGCAGATCTGAAAGAATGGACTTGTCCTCTGGCCATGACATAGCCCTCTCTGGGATGACCCTACCCATCACCTTGACTACACAGTCTATTAAAGAGATAAGCCTGTAGAAACTCAGTAGTTCTTTTGAGCCCTTCTTGTACAAAGGTATAATGATCGACTGAGACCATGAGCCAGGGAGACATCAATGCCATCAGCAATAGGTCAAAAGTCATATGAGGTTGTGGAGCTGCAAAACGAACTTCATTGATGAAGTTGCCTAAAAATGATCAAACACTGACTGGGTCACAGTGAAACGAACTCAGCAGCAGCAGTTGTGGGGGATGGTGCTGCCACCCAAGGTGAAAATGTGTTACACACTACCAGGGTGAGGAGAGTTGCACAGGCATGGGATAATAGCATACGCGATGTGCTTTGTGCAGTTCAAACTTAAAAACTTATACCCATTCTTCTGGGATAAGTTATTTTTGGGGGGATCACTTATGAGATACAGCCTATCAGACCCAACATGGAAGAGGCTGAGATATTCTGCCAAATCTATATCCTTTTAGAAATAAAAAACATTTGGAACTCCTGCCGAGGACGTGGTCCCAAAGTCCTGAGCACTGCAACTGTTCAACCCTCAGCAATAACAGCAATAATCAAGTGTTGCATGTACATCACTTCTGAACACTGTCTTTGCTAGGACAGGTTGTCCAATTTAGTCTTGAACCATGCTTGAAGAAATTCCGATTTCAGATCCAAAGATCAGGTTTATTAGATAATGTATCCAAAAAACGAACTTACAAAAAAGGACAAGTAAAATTACACACATAAATTTTTCAGAGACTAGGCCAGTTACCATATCCCAAAAATGCATGCTTATTAAAAGAGTCAGGGTCAGATTGACTAATACGTGGTGCAACACAAAGCAGCAAGACAACTTGCTGCGCTGTGTCAAATGGTGAGTGCAGGAATGTGCTATATCTACTAAGATATGGAGCATTCCTGCTCTCCTTCTGCTCCGGTGCACTTGTGACTGCCAAAGGCTAACGCAGGCACCCTTGCACCACAGTGCAAGGGTGTCTGTGTTACAGCTAGGATTGTTTTTGTGCAAGAAGTAAGATCTTCCTGCAGAAAAACAATTCCCAGAGGCTGTTTTCTCTTTCTATGTGTGCTGCAAAATGCAACACACGTAGAAAGAGAAACAAGCATTTGCAATGCAAGAGGTCTCGCATTTACTCGAGCTTAAGCTATTGGCATTGTAAATGACAATGCCTTTTACTTATGTTTTGGTTTTTAAAACATAAATAAAAGGCATTGTCATTTACAACGCCAATAGCTTAAACTTGCGTAAATGCGAGACCGATTGCATTGCAAATGCTTGTATTATATATGCTTGCCCTTGATCGGGGCCACAGTCACAATCAGTGTTACCCCGACGAAGTTCCCGGGGTCATCACTACACTGAGCTCTTTGTCCAAACTCATAGTCAATCCTAGATTGAACACGGGACCAAGATACAGACAGATCTAAGCCTGTTCCCCATAAGGCATAGGATTCTGCTGCCGTGTTATAAATGTGCTCATTACAACCTGTAATCATTGCCTCCTGCCTTCGACTGGGCACTGTAACCTAGCCAGGCAGAGGACCCGCTTTGTGTAATAACCACAAACTGCCTACCAGCCGGTCCTTGCCACTGCACTCCGTCACCCAAAAGAAATTCTGTTTTGCACTGTGTGCTCTACAAGTCAGAACCCCGTTGTCAGCACGTGCAAGCTCTTTGGGAATCCACTTCCTAGGTGCATCAGTTTTCTAGGAGTGCACTGCAGAGCCTCCCCAGAGATGGGCAGGGCCTCAGTCATACTTGGACGATACTCGCGCTCAAGAGGGTTTGGCCGTTCTGGGAGTCAATGCTGAGTATATGTCAGGAATCATTCATTAGGCCATTCCTGTGCTTTTAAGACCGCAGAGATGTATGGACTGGGTATATGTGCTATGCCCAGTGCTGCACGGAGCTACATTACAATCTCTGGAATTCCAATGCACAGCAGTCACATCACAGGTAGAGTGTGGAGCAGGCATCAGTTTAGAAGAGTATATAACACCGTCTGTGTCAGCTCTCATCCATGGCACAGGGTTCCACCTTACACTAGGTTATAGTCAGTCTTGAGTTCTAAAAACAGGAACATGGAAAGTATGTATTTTATTTTGATTGGTGGAGATTGACAGCATATAGGGCATTAGATTGAAACAAGCATTTAGAATGCAATAGCACTCGCATTTGCGCGAGACTTATTGCATTGCATCAGGTACAAAGGGAAGGGGAAGCACGGACAACAGAAGTGCGGGGGGGGGACAAAGTAGTGCTCACAGTCTAAATAACATGTACGTACTGTGAAACGCTCAAAGTGAAGGGGCCAGTAACCATGGGAGGGTACAAATGACAACATGGCCATAATAAGGCGGGACTAAAAAGCCTCATAATCAATCAGAGGGCAGCATTTACGAAACACAATGACATGGGCCAATTAAAAACATGGGCGGAGAGTGAGCGGATCTTCCACAGAGCTTCCACTCCATACTCGATACCTGCATGCCTCGCAAAGTGAGCAGGGCATGCGCGTTGCCGCAATAGGCTCGACCTAAAAACAAGTAGAAAATACATATATCTCCTTGTTACACCAACCCTGGGAAGGCGTACCATTTGGATGCATTCCTGGGTTTACTAGCATTATTAAATCTGGGGTGGATGCGTGCGAGTGGCAAAAACCTGGGTGGATGCGTGCGAACACCTATGCTCCACCCATGGAATGCCTTCCCAGAGCAGAGTAATGCAATGCAGCCACTTGCGCTGCCTTGTGTTACTCCAGATTTTACTATGCCACGCAGAGCCATGCAAAGTGGCTATGCATGGCATAGTAAATCTCAGTTAAGGGCTTGCGTTGCCCTTGTGCCACCTGGTATGGCACTAGGACAATGCAATCCCTTGATAAATCTGGCACAGAGTGCTGTCTGGCATGTTAACCACTTCCGCGCGGATGACAAAGTCAGCTCGTCATGGGCGTTACCTGCGCTACGCGCATGACGAGCTGGCTTTGTCACGTAGCCCGCGATTTTTTTAAATCCAGCGCACAGCGGGAAAACGCGGTAGCGCGGAAGCGGTTAAAGTGGTGTACCTTATCAACAAAGGTTTTAAAAAAGTTCTGCATAGTGCTAAGAATACAGGGCTATCTAATATTACATGAATGTTTGTTCATTTAACACCAGGCATACATAAACACTTTTAACATTAGCTTTCAATCTAGAATAGATTGTCCGGTATAGCAAACATTGGATTATATCCTAATTGAAATTTTAAAACCTCTGTTCTTAGATGACGATCAAATCATATCTCAGTATATGAAAGCATATGCTTTTTCATACAAATCTCATTATAAACTCAGTTGCTAAATAATCAACATCTTTTTAGTAGAAATATTTTCTTCAGATCGATTTAAGATTGCATTTGACAGAAGCGGGTCCATTGTACTTATTTCCCCCTTCCCGCTGTGCTTTTCATTACCATAGTTTAAACAGAATAGACGTTTTGTGGCCCAGATTCCAGGTCCCCTTCCCACACAAATATGAAACTGTATACCTATTGTCATTTTTAGCTAGTTTATAGAAAATCTTAGCAATACGAACCCATGTCGTATCAGTCATAGAGTGGATATTCAAGTCACATCATATGACCTGTAACGTGGTTCCAGGGGCCAAATTTAACCTCATGGCTGCTGCCCAGATTTATCACCAGTGCTGGGCCCCAATGTTAATGGGTGTGGTCATGACGGAATGGTTCCGTCATGAGCACAGCTCAACCAATGCTCATGACGGAACCATTCCGTCATGAGCATCGAAGGGGTTAATAACCCTTTCAGTGTACAATACACTAATGAAATGACTGTGTCCAGAAAGAGAGGGTCTATTTTCTCTAACTAATGATAGGCTGATCCATTCAACATGAGCATGTGTGCTTCAATTTCCCTAGCCACAATACCATACCTATTAACCCCATGCGCGCTACGCGTTTTCCCGCTGTGCGCTCAGTTTTTAAAAAACCCGCGGTTCATGACGAGCTCAGCTCGTCATGAGCGTACGACAGGCGTAACTCATGACGAGCTGAGCTCGTCATGAGCGTCGAAGGGGTTAATGTGTGTATAAAACCTTAAGAAATCAGAAGCAATACCAAATGATTGTGCATTGTGTGACACCAGTTGTGATGATACAGTGTCAAATTAATGGTTACCCCCAAACCAGTAGATCGCCTACATTACAGGCCCTTTGTACAAGCCCTATATACTCTTGGGAGCCAATTCATTCAGCAATGCAGTTTACCTGATAGTTTTTAAGGACTATTGAACACTGTATTACTTAAATAGGGACAAGTAATTGGTCTCATTCAGAGGAAGGATTTAGCAATGAACAAACAATTGTTGGGGGGTATATTTGGCCACAGAGAGCAACATAAGCTTTCAGCTATCTGGGTCCTCAGGAAACCCGAGGCACCTAACCTCCTTTGCAGTGGTGCTCCCTATAAGGCCCTAATTTGCTACTGCATCATTTAACTCATTTACTGCGGCGCAAATTCTGCCGTGGTGCAGGAGTTCTATTAGGTGGGCAGGGCCGCGTCGGCCAACAGACGTGCGCAGCACTCCCGAAGTAGTGCTCGCAACGGGCGTTGGCCGACACCCACACGCAAGGGGTTAAGATGTATAGTGTTCCAAATCTATTAACCCCTTCACTGCGGTGGCTATTCCGCCGCAGTGCTAAGGGGGCGGGGGGGCCACGCGGCGGGCGAATGCTGGTGACGGAACCGCTCCGTCACCAGCCGCGATTGCGCTGTGCTCATGACAGAGCGGATCCGTCAAGGCCCCGCCCGCTCAATGGAACGTTTAGTGCAGGCGCAGGCGTTCCGAGCAGGCCGTGACGGAACCGCTCCGTCATCAGCACAGCGTGACCGCGGCTGATGACGGAGTGGTTCCGTCACCAGCAGGGGAGGGGTTAAGGAATACCTGGTGTATTAATCTTTCTTAGGCTGCCTACCCTTTACTCTCTTTGCAAGACAGTTTGAAACTGGTATAAGAATTGTAACTTTCCCGCTAAAATATGGCCAAAAAAGAAAACACATCCTGTGTACAGGCCCTGGTGGCAATAGCCGTTGACCTTCCCTAAAAAGGTCGGTATATGACTGGTATTGATCACGGATCCTCAGCAGACCTAAATTTCTTCCACCAAAGAATACGTTTTAAAGGCTAAAGGTCTGTGGTGTAGATAGGAGAGAATCAAAAGCAGCCCTATGCTAGTTGAGCTACTTATTGTAGAATAGTTAGGTCTCTACAGTGAGCTATTGTGGATCAGAATGAAAACAAGTGGAATGTGAAGTTATGCGTCAGTCAGAGTGCGGATCTATGCTAAATGCAGTGACTCTGTGAGAAACAACCTGATGGCTGGGTGTGTATGCCTCTGTGAGAGACACAAAGCTTTACCTGGGTATTCAGTACATTTCTGAATATTCGGCCCAACTGATGTGAACACAGACTACAAATCCCATAATGCAGTAGGATGTTATACCAAAAGCAAGGGGCCGAATCGCATAAATTGAGCACTGGAAGTGTAATTTAAGACAGGTTCCAGCTACAGTTTTGGACTGTCTGGTGTCTTAAATAGCCGAAGGGGTGGTGACGTGCTACTTTACCACATTAGACAGGGGTAAATAGTTGCTTGTCACAGGGGCTATAAAGGCATGTTCTGCTTTTGGCTGGGAATGCAGCAGCATTTGATAAGATCTCTATGGTAAACAGCAGAATATAACACAAAGCAACACAACGCAGTTAAACATAATACGTCACAACATAACAAAACAGTCAAATCAGAACATACCACAACAACCACAGCTCAGCACAACATCACATTGCAAAAATGCAAAACCAAAATACAATAGTTCAAATAACAACACATCACCACCATAACAATTTGCAGCACAATAAATAAGCACAAACAATACTAGTCACACATTACCACCTCCAGAAATGTCATGATATGGTGATAAAATGTGCTTGCATCAAGCACTGCTTTACACACCACCAAACAAGCAACATGAAATTGGACGCACAAATGTAGCCGCTTGTGACTTGGAGCAAGAGGTAACACGGTTTACATCAAAACAGATGTAACATCCAAAACCTGCACATTTCCTGGGGTCACTGTCTGTTGTAAAAGTCAATCAGTTGCCTCCCTCCCAGTGCGTTGATATATCTCAATAATAAAGACAGAACATATTTACAAATTCTCTGGTAACGTTTTTTAATTTACGAAAATGGCAGCCCGGGCTACAAATTAATATTCTTTTCCTGTCAGCGCTTTTTGGAAGTAGAAAAAAGGGGGTAGGACTATTCAGCTGTTCTCTAATGGCATGCAAGACTGAGTGAAACGTTATTTTAGCACTTTAAAAGAGCGAGCCTGGAGCCCCAGCTGCTGCTGCTGGAAAATTATTGCAGTACGAGATGGGCAATAAATAGTCTTGCGAAAGAACCTTATTTAACAGGGGCGTTATGCGATAGAGCAGCTGACTGGAGAGGTCCGAGCAGTTAAACTGTTATGGTGACAGAGAGCGCAGATTTCTGATTGGCTCTGAGCCCTACCACCCTTTAGCCTCTCGGGGACAAAGGGGCTTTCTCTCTGTGGGGGGTGTGGCTGACTAGGACATGCACCTTTAGAGTGTGGGTCCTCAGTGAAGGATTAAAGCTAGTGGCAAGCTGAAGTGGCTACCTATAAAAACCACCGCAGTGCCCCCTTCATCACTGGCGCGTTTAACGGATTTACCTATCTGGCCCACCGCAGGCGCACTCATTGAGTGGAAGCCAACAGCGTGTGATTTGTTAATTAATCTGCCATTGTGAGTCGAGAAACAGCTGCATAGGTCTTGTGGATACATTGTGGTAGGAAAACAATATAATAATGAGAATGGGGTGGCAGTTTCTGTTAAAAAAAAGATTTCGTGGAAATTAAATTAATACATCACAAAGGGATTTTTAAAACTGTGGTACTAACATTTAACCCTTAAAGGAAATAGAATTTGCATTCATAGATATATGTAGAAATCAACTATGAGAGATGGCAGTGTGGATTAAAGGCACCGTTTCTGTTTGAAAATAAAGGTAGGATATGTTTGGAGTACATTTCTCACTTTTGAAGGTTTTGAACACACCAATGGAAATCGGTGTCATAGATTTCTGGGATAACTCCTCGTTTCAGCGTACTCTTACAGACTTTCCCATAGGCACAGAATGTGTTAGACTAAGATAGGCAGAAACGTAAATTTGCTCATAATACTTTATCAAATGACATATAACCTTGAGAGAACTCATCCCTTGGACTCTGGAGATATAGGGGTTTGAGGGACCTTTTCCAACCCATTCTTCGTTTTACTTTTTTGTGCGTGTTTTGAGTGTAATTGGGGTCTAGAAATATTGGTCAACACCCACCAAGTCTTACAACATTTTTAATTTCACCCCTGAGCACCTTTCTACTTCTAATCTTAAACAATGGCTGGTGGAAAATCATCAAACTGGAAGATGCTTTTGTTATTGTAAATGCAATCTGCAGCTTGGGAACACCACAAACCCTGATTCTGTGAATCAGGATGTGGGATTTAGGATTGTCATCTACTTTTCTGTGCACCTAATTTCCATTTAGAATTGGCCAGAGGCGTCCCATCATAATTTTATTAAAAATGATACCTAAAAGCACACATTTTCACAAAGTGTTCTACGATCTTGGAATATGAACCTATAAAGCGTTAAAATAGAGGTATTGTTTGCTGCTGCAAAAATGCAAAAATAAGGCTATGCAACCAAGTGGGATGTTCTACCTCGTGGTTTTATTCTCCATTCTTCTGTTTGAAAAGCTCTTTCTCTCTGTTTCTAGAGTCTAAAGAACAATGACAAACTCACACAATTAACCAATATGGAAATTCGTGGTATGTAATAGATCTCCTACCTCCCCCCTTTCCATGAAATGTAATTGTTTAGTGTAGATATATTATGGAATCTATGAAATCCACCACTGTTTTTCTCTCTGGTACTATACCAAATCGTCTATATAGGGTAAACACACGTCCTTAGCCACAATTCATTGTCAATGCAGTTTAAGGCAAACCTCAGTCAATCCGGCTCGAGAATTTGTCAATTCAGCTGACAACACTAAGGTGCTGGGTTCTACCTTTAAGAAGCTCCCACTTCTATGTGCCTTTTTGTTTCTGACATGCACTGTATTAGCCCAAAAACAATGTCATTAAAGATGGATGAGAGATGTTGAATTGGATCATGCAAATGAATGACTATAATATGTATTCCAACTGTTTTGGGTATTAGTATGGCACATCCTGGATCCAAATAGCAGTAGGATCTTTTACAAACAATTTTATGGTAGAAAAAAACATCAAAAACGAAATGCAGTCCATGAAAGAGTATCATGTGTGGGGTTGCTTCGAAAGCAGATTGCGGAAACCAAGAACGGCCCTGGTCAAGCAAGGACCTAACTCAAGATCTGCTACCGGGCAACAAATCTCATCATGGCAGGCAGTGAAAGGAGTCTCAGGAGCAAAACCACTTTATATATGTAAATACCTATATTGAAATACTTCTAAGCACCGAGAAAAGCCTTCTCAGGGTTGCAACAACCCCCTGGATCTGTCTGCCACTGGACCTAAGAACGCAATGAACGCTTTGGCCCTTGAGGAAAAAAATCTAATAACCTACCAGTTCCATCTTTACTTGATGATCACACCTCTCCTCAAACTTACTTTTCTAAGTGTTCAAATATAAGGTTGTTATCAATCGATATAAGTTTTTTCTGCTTTTTGTGAAGCGCACTACTATATTTTGGTGCAGGAGCGCTATATAGAACTGTTATAAGCATAATGAACCATGGAGAGCGATAAAGAACTAATATTCGGGTAAAACCTACAGAACAGATTTTTTGCACATTGAAATTGATAGTTTGAAAGGGAAATTAAGGGCCAGATGTATCAAGGCTTTTGCGACTCGCAAACGGCCTTTTAGCATGAATTGGTATGTATGCAAAAAATCGCAATTTAAGGAATCACAAAAAATTGTGATTTCTTATTTTGCCATAGCATTTAAGGAATCGCAATTTTTGCAATTCCTTAAATGATATGTATGTAACATTTTGAAATTGCAAATTTGTGTTAAGAAATCGAAAATTACCACCAACTTGTAGTTGGTGGTAATTTGCGATTTCTTTTAAAAATGCCCTATTTGGCATTTGTGAGGGTGGCATGTGACACACCTACATGCCCATAGGGCATGTAGGTGTGTCCTACATGCCCATAGGGCATGTAGGTGTGTCACATGCACACACATGTAAATTTCAGGGGTGCAGCAGGGTGTCTTTGAGACACCCCTGCACCCTTGAAATAATTCTCAAATTGCGATTAGCAAATTGCGAATTCGCACTTTGAGAATTTTTGCACTATCATTCCTATGGGCCTCCTGGACCATGGGAATGCATTGGAAATTATTCTTTATTTGCGAATTTGCAAATAAAGAATATTAAGGAATCGCTAAATAATAGCGATTTTGTACATACATTCCATTTTGCGAATTCTAAATAGCGATTCGCAAAAAATCGCTATTTAGAATTCGCAAAACGGTATCTTGATACATCTGCCCCTAAATGATTTGGCTACAATAAGATGATTTTTTTAATTAATGCCAAAATCGGAAGTGGGGCCTCTTCTTTGAAGTTCAATAGCAGCAAAATCTTCACCATACCTCTCCCATCACACCACATTTCCAATCTTAAAATATGTTGCTAAAAGGCCCCATTATTTGCCTTCAGCTCAGGAAAAAATTCTTTAATAGCAACAATCACACAGAATGTTCCCAAAATACATTCGGACACTCTGTTCAACTGAAAATATATATTTTCAAGAACAATTCATACGTTTTGTGGGTTAGTGTTACAAAAGCCGCCTGTTGCCTGTATCGTTCTGCAAGGCCGTTTGATTAAAATAGAGCATAATGTTGCCCCAGAAGTAAAAGCAGATATCATTGGTACAATAAACACACAAACTGGGAGATAACGAGACGTTTTCACAGAGAGAGCTCCCATTAAATTCCCTTACACTATTCTCAAACGAGATGCTGCTTGTATTAACATTCTTAAGACTCGCATGATTTACTCTAAAATATGTTCAACAAAATGTGCCCAACAAGAGAAAAAACGCAATTTTGTAAAAGGCATATATATACTAGGCCCCGTGGAACATTTCCATTACGCTGGGGTAATCTTGCACAATTCTCGAGAATTATGTATTACGGCTGTTGCGCAAAATTCCTGAAATTACCCCGTTACGCCGTATGACAGAATTACGCTGTTTCGCGTATTTGACATTTTGGCGTGGAAGAATGAGAACAACGCAAACCAACACACCACAAATGTCTGCTCTTTTTTTTTTAAAGAAATGCATTTTTGTGTTCATCATAGTATCAAAGACTCATTTTGCGCAAAATTCTAGTGCTAAATTCTTGTTTTGCATTTCGTGTAATTTCATGCAATTGTTATGTAATTTCACATATATACACAAAAATAAATTATGTGAATTTTGCACACCCCTTAATATTTACCTCATTCACGTTCAACTTCCACATTCCCTAAACTTTCATTATTTTCAATGAATCTGCTATGCAAGGCAAGCAAACACATTAGCTCTCTATATTTCATTAGACATGTTTTGTGGGATTGCAACTGTCTGCTAATTTCTTTACCTTTTCCTGATTTATTAGAAGATGAGATCGAATGCGTCACTTCCATATTCAACATTTCAGGCCTCAAATGTTAAAGGGAGTGCAATCGGTCTTGGGTACCTTGCCTTCCAGTTCAGAAAGCTCCTGGTTTGGCAAGTTGGGCTGGGCTGCCTATGGCTGGGTCTTACCTAAGGTGTCATGGTCGGCGACAAGAACCAATGCATTTGGATGTGGAATGTCAGAGATTCATCAATTCAAGCATTCCAAAATCACTGTTTTTCATTTTCCATTGCAGCCTCCGAGTATGCCCAGATGTGGGTCCTGTGCTCACTGTGCCACTGGAACCAAACTGATGGGGCCCAAATGGGCAGATACCAGTCTTGAGCTGCTTGTGTCCCGGTTCTGGGAGGACCTGGCTTGGCGGATCAAACTGGACTATTTCTGCTGGAGCAAGACCAAGGCTGATGTGCACAAGGCTGGATCTAAATTGAGTAAATATGGCCTGCAAAAAACAATGGCTTCGGATGTGGCCAGTGGCTGAGATTATTTCAAGCATTCCATCCATCACTTTTTTGTATTTCTTTGCATTTGACATAGAGAAAACAATTGATCCTACATCTCAATATTATCTTGCCTAAAATGGTGTACTTACAAAAGAGGTGACATGCCTTCATATAGGAGTTCTAGACCAAGGATACATAACTCCCCTTCACAAGGTCTCTATGTCATCTGTACTACATGGGGCTCAGAAGTGTGCACTTGTGTTACCTAAGGTACCAGGGGTTTCTCAGTTCTGCACCATAAAATATCAATCGAGAGCCAGGCTGGGCATGGGCACTCCGACACCATCACCTGTTGTTAGTCAATCAATCAGTACATTTATTGAGCGCACTACTCACACGCGAGGGTTTCAAGGCGCACAATTTTCCCTAGGAGCGCTAACAGAAGGTCAGACAACTGTGCCTATTACATGTGTCCTTTTGTGCAAACCAACATCTCAAATGTACAACAAAGGAATTGTCCAGGGATGTAGGTATGATTTACCATTCATTTATTCATTGTCTTCAATCCTTCTTTCTGTCTTTACAGGTGGCTGTGCAAAATGTCACCCCCAACGAGTCCCCAACTGGATGCTTCTTGTAGCGTCAGTAAGAGATTATTTCAGTGATAGGAAAAGGGTTATATTCTGGGTTTCTAAATGCAGAATGTCTTTTTATCTTCTTCCTTCAAGGTACATTATACATTCTAGGTATAAGGCCTTTATGTCAGATATTTGCCAACTGGTTGCTGAAGTAGACTGGCATCAAACAAGGTATATGTCAGAGTCAAGTCCAACTATATGGAACCGGTCAAAGGCAACAGAAATTTATTCAAAGTGGCAAGCAATTTCCTGTGTTTATTTGCACCATATAATAGCAAAAGCCAACCTGAAGGCACCTTCCTGTTCCCTCATAAAATGTACCATCGAAACAACAAAAAGCACTCCCATTTGAGTAAATATTTGATTAAGCAGTAAAGCAACGGAGGAGACAGCTTGCATAAAGTAATAGATCCCTACTGCTGCAGGTGAGAAAGCAGGTAAAATCTCCCTTTTTCGCTGTCAAACTGCCCACATCCATTAAGCAATCCAAAGTAGACGATTCCACTCCAGGAGAGGTGAATATATTGCCTTCTCCTTGGAGTTCATTCTTGCCCCCCACTGTGCACAGTGGAGGGTCCCCTTGGCAATCTGACATAAACAGACATGTCTAGGGAAGTCTCTTGATACACACCTAGGGTTGGAAGGAGCATGTTCCCTCAAGACCTGGCTCAAGTCATGGCTATTTGACTGAAACACAGCATCTTCGTTGGACCGGCAGCTCTCCCCCCAATGCCTTGAGACCCTGGAATGGAAGTGAATTTATAAAGCGCATGGTTACCCGGGAGCGTCCCAGCGCTGTAGAGCAGAGATTACTGTGAGGGAAATGCAGTGTTTATGAATCCTGGGGGAAGAGGAAGGTTTTGAGGAGCTTCCGAAACTACAAATAGCTAGGTTCGATTCGGATTTTGAGAGGAAGTGCATTCCACAGAGTCGCTGCGTTAACGGAGAACCGACGTCCTCCCGTTCGAGCCCTCTTCACTCTTGGAACATAGGCAAGGTGCCCATGGTTAGAGCGGAGTGTCCTGTTGGCCTTGTAAGGGCGCACTAGACTCCTCAAGATCGGGGGTCGTTTGCCCTGTAGGGATTTGTGGACAATGCACAGGGATTTAAACTTAATCCTCTCACGTATTGGCAGCCAGTGGAGGGATCTCAGAGCAGGTCTGGCTGAGAGCTTTGCAGATGAACCTGTCAACAACCTAGCTGCAGAATTTTGGATCAATTGACGTTTGTTAATGGAAGCCTCTGGGGCGCCCCAATAAAGGGCGTTACTGTAATCCAACCTTGAGAGGATTAAACCTTGGATGAGGAGCTTTCTTGAGTGAGGAGGTAAGAGGGGGAGGACTTTACGGGCTGCGCGAAGTAGGCCAAAGCATATGCCGGCCGTTTTTTGGCTTGAATTCCAAAAGAGAGGTCCTGTTCGAGCCAAACCCCAAGACTTTTCATTTCGTTTTTTGGGGTGGGAAAAGCCCCCATACTGACGGGCCACATGGAGTCAGCTAAGGGTGTTGACTTGTGTCCTAGGAGCATAATGTCAGTTTTAGCTCCGTTTAGTTTGAGCAAGGATTTACTCATCCAGGCATGGATTTCTGACAGACAAGATTGAAGGTTTCCAGAGCACTGGTCTAATTGGGTGAGCGAGACGACTAATTTTGTGTCGTCCGCCTAGGTGACTAGATTGATCCCAAAGGAAGTGACCGCATCTTCCAGTGGGGACATATACACGTTGAACAGAGAAGGGCTCAACGAGGAGCCCTGCGGTACACCACACTGGAGAGGGATCAGGTTAGACCGTGCGTTGCCTTCCCAAACCTGGTAAGTTCTGTTGTTTAGAAAAGATGTTAGCCACGATAGGGCTGTGCCTGAGACTCCCAAGTTACTGAGGCGCTGGATTAGGATGCAGTGGTTGACCGTATATAAGGCTGCACTTAGATCCAGGAGGATCACAACTGATGATCCTCCCGAATCCAAGAAAAGCCTCGCCTCTTCGACAACCGCTATAAGGGCGGTGTCTGTGCCCTGACCTGGGCGGAAGCCTGTTTGAGAGCTCCGCAGTAGCTCATTAGTTTCCAGGAAAGATGCCAGTTGCTGGTTCACTATTTTCTCAGCAATCTTACTGAGTCCTGGCAGTAATGAAATGGGCCGGAAGTTGGCCAACTCAGAAGAGTCCAACTGTGGCTTTTTTAGTAATGCTTTTACAATGGCTATCTTCCAGCTAGGAGGGACGATACCTCGAGAGAGGGAGGCGTTTATTAAGTCGGTGGCCAAGGGGTTGAAGGTAGATGTAATAAGTTTTAAGATGTGCATGGGAGCGGGATCGCTGGGAGATCCACTTTTCATAGATGCCAGGACTTTTCGAAATTCTTCCCTGGAGACTAGGGCAAAGGAATCCAGATGAGGGCCAGATGTGGGGGCCCTGGGACTGTACGTTGGAAAGGACAGTCACTTTGAGGTAGAGTTTTTAGGATGTTTTGAATTTTACTGTAAATAAAGTCCGCAAGCTGATTGCATTTGGCCCCTGAGGTGTCCGGGATGGGAGGAGGGTTAGGAACTTTCAGGAGTTCCTTCACTATCCGGAAGGATTCCCTGGAAGAGTTAGAGGAAATTCTAATTTTCTCCTCGAAGAATGCAGCCTGGGCAGTTTTAAGAGACCTTTTATAGGACCTGATAGCTGATCTATATGCGGACTTGTTGTGACTGGCCCAATCTTTCCTCCATACATGTTCTAATTTTTTACATTCTTTCCTCTGGTCTCTAAGTTCAGGCGTGTACCACGGAGATTTGAAAGCTCTACTTTTCTTTTCAACTCTTTTTCTAGGAAGGACAAAGTCAAGTGAGCTGTCAAGCCAGCTCGCTAGATTTTTGTCGGCTACCAAAGGGTCGGGGTTGTGTACCGGGGCAGTCTGCTCCAGTCTGTGCTTCCAATTCTCGAGAGAGAGCTTGGACCAGGCTCTTTCTAGCGTGCGTATGACCGGGGCTCGACATGAATCTATACTGGTTTGCCATGAAAACGGGACCAGGAAGTGATCTCGCTAGGGGAGGGGAAGTGGGGACCTGGATTCCAGAAGCGGGATGTTGGAAAATATGGGATCCAGAAGGTGTCCTTTGATGTGAGTGGCATCTGAGTTTTAAAGCAACAGATCATAGGATTTTAGGTCGAGCTGTAGTTCAGCCGCCGCTTTATCTTCCCTACGGATGATTAGTCTTGTTTTACAAGCCATTGATTGATGAAAGTGCCCAACAAACTGACAGCTAGAGCCCACTGATGAGCTCCACTCGAAGCAAAAATCCATGAGCAAGGCATCCCACTTGCCTTCTCTGAGGGTAGCCTAATAGGCACTGCCGAACACCAATAACAGGCAATGCCACTACCTAGGGGGAGGCACTCTCCATTTGTGAAATATGGGCCATGTATAATTGAATACCCGAGACATTGAGTACATTAACAAAGTCTGAAGGTGTCTGAGCTTCAAAAATAAAAACAATACACATCTTCATTTCTTAGAAAGGACTGTCCATTTAGAATTCTGAAAAGCACCGTAAGGACAATGGCATGCTGCAGTCAGATTTTAAGTTACAGCTCTGAAAATGCCACGTTTTAGAAAGTTGGTATTTTCTTGTCCCACCCATTTTTGCCTTCTGCCAGGAACGTGGGACATATGACCGTGAATGGCTCTGCTCTGAGGGTTTGTGTATTGCTTTCAGAAAGCAGCACCAAGAGGGCTTAGGTGTGTACAGAATGGGCCATTCAAACAGAGTGACCCCACTTACAATTCATAGGGCTTTGCATACACAAAGGAACCTGACACCAGGCCTGCCGTGTCTTTTGTCACCTCAGACAGTCTGGAGTCTTGGCAGGAAAAGTGGAAGAATTTGCCAGAACCAGATGTGGGGGTGTGACGGGAGGTACCCCCACGCAAAGGCTTGTACTTGGTATAAATATTGGACCTCTAGAGCCACTCTTCAGAACACTCCTGGACCTGCTACAGAAGGACTGCCCAGCTAGCAAAGGTCTGCCCTGCTACTTGCTGGATTGCCTTGCTGTCAGAAAAAGAAGTTAAATGACATCCTGTGTGATCTACAGGGATGCAAGGTTCATAGGCTTCCCTGCAACTTCCCATCTGACCTGCTGCAAATAAACCTACATGGATTAGCAACCAAACCTAGCTGTGCTGTACTGCTGGCCTCTGCTGGAGTAAGAGTCCTCATCCCCAAGAGTAGCTCCCCAGGTCCTCAAATCTTGGCTGGCATCAGTGAGAGCTCCTTCTAAGAGAAAAGGTGAACATTCTGATGATTGGCCTTCCTGTGAAGGCAAATGGGACCGTTCTTGCCAAGACTCTGCCACCACTGATGACCGATTCAGAAAAGGGGGTGGTGATGAACAGAGTGTCTGAATTAAGCAGACCACTCTTACCCAGTCCAAAGATCAGGGCTTGATCCATCACCGTTATTTAGCTCACTGCACCATCCCAGCTCAGAACCTGGCTATATGCAAATTAGTCTGTCCCTGGCCCAGTGCATCATGGGAACAGGGCAGACCAAACTACCAAGCCAATTCTTCACCAGAAAGGAGACAAGCTACCGGGGACCGGTTTCTGGCATTTCAGCCGTCGTCGGCCCGGCTTGCTTGAATCCTGATGGTGCAGTGAGCAAGGGACTCATGTCTGAGTATACCCTGCCACACCTATAGTGGCCAAAAACGATTCAGAAAAGGGGGTGGTGATGACAGAGTGTCTGAATTAAGCAGACCACTCTTACCCAGTCCAAAGATCAGGGCTTGATCCATCACCGTTATTTAGCTCACTGCACCATCCCAGCTCAGAACCTGTCTATATGCAAATTAGTCTGTCCCTGGCCCAGTGCATCATGGGAACAGGGCAGACCAATTCTGAATCACCACTGATGACCAGCAGCGATGACCAGCAATGCGAGACCTGCACTTCGAGCTACAGCCATAACATCTGAAATGCCCAACCAGCTCTTCACAATACAGTAACAATCACACTACAGCGACGACCGTCCGCAATGCTCAGCCTCCCCATGTGACCTCCTCCAAAAAGAATGGAATGCTTCACGACAGACTTTGAAGGTAACTTTCCAGAGAGATTAATCATGTCCCTGTACCCGACATGTGCTGCCTAGTGTTCAGCCTGAACATATGACTTTACCCTGGTCTAGCACGACCAGAAGACCATGAGAGGTGCTTTGTGCTTTTAGGTGCTATATTTATATAAAACATTAATTAAAAATGGAATATCTCTGCTTCCACTGACTGGATTTTTGTTCTTCTAAAAACATTTTATTTACCTGAGGGTTAAGCTGAGATTAATTTAGTGACTATTATGGTTCATCCTAGCAAGGATTGTGGTTGTTGACTAAGTAGGGGTTCTAGTGGAGTGGTGTGGCTCACTGATTAGAGGTGGCAGACCCGGGAGCAGAGGACGGCCCGGGACCAGGGTTCAATTCCCGATGCGGCAGGGTCGGGAACCAGGGTCAGCGGACTTGATAATTCTCGCCTCGGTGCCTACTCTAACCAGGGATCACACTCGGCAACTCTGGGCATTAGCTTTCCTCATCTCCACAACGGCCCCCCACTAACGCCGGGGATGCCTGGTTTCACCTTGGAGATACCCAGGAGGGAACATCTCACAGGAAAAGCCAGGACGGGTTCCCCAGCGGTCTATAGTGCCAAGACGCCTCCGGGTAGCAGTGCGCTTTACAAGACACACACACATTACTACCTCAACTAATGACCTAATTTCAAGTCTTTCTATCAGTAGCTTCACCAAGCACAGGGAGAAAGTTATGCATGGTAAGCACAGTAGATTAGGGCTAGCAAGCACCCAGGTCAAAAGAGCAGTTGATTAAGGCCATAAGCAGCCCTCAAGGATATCAGATCCACATCACAATGATGTCTAATGTTAGAACCATTGGCAACATCCCATGATGATGAAAGAGGAGCCAGAGAGAACACCCCCTCCCTCTCTCTGATTGATGTGCACCACTACAGTATGTAGCCATTTCAAGGAGAGAGTGTACTCAGTAACCCATTGTGGTTTCTTCTGTCTCCTGTTTGTTCCATCAGGTTACTACTACTCAAGGTGGTCGCACTCCCAGCTCTGAGTTGCTGGCACGGAAGACCTCTTTGAGCTTGTATCCCCCAAGTATCAGAGAGATGACACCTGTCAATTATTGTTTTTTTGGGGGGAGGGGGTTGGGGGGGGGACCGGCTCGCACTCACCCTGACCCCTACGAAGCATCATTGCTAGTCCACTCCCACCAGTGGCTGGCTGACATTTAACAACCAGATGGTAGGCATAAGCAGATGGTGTTAAAATCCACTGGCAATACAGGAGCTCCAGGGATGCACTTCTCACTGGCACTGTGCCTCCATCCTGATCTGGCAATGGCACAGTCCTGGAGTTGGATCAAACCTTTACGGTCTGTGTAGCCCAATAGCAGCTCTATTGTCGGGCTAATTGTCCCTTCATATCTGTATTCAAGAGAATGAGTGTGGGGGAGAAGGCTGTCTCTACTCAGGGGCTTGTCCATAAAGTCTTGTATTAGTACAGTCTCCAAACTTGTCCTTATCTCTAACAATCATTTCCACCCGCTTCTGCACCTGGATCCAGTGGCGCAGCCCTGTTCAGTGGACCTGAATACAAAACACATTGGCAAACCATCAAATGGTGGAAACCCGCATTGTTTTTTTATTTTGACTGATGGAGCCCATCCAGGTATGATTTGGCAGGATTTTTTGGGCATGGGGACAAAGCTCCCATAGAAAGAGTCTGTCATCTTGGCCATGCCTTGCCTTGCTCACTCATTGTGACTTGGAAGCAAAAGACACACACTAGATGGACATCATCCTTTTGCCACCATGCCACCCCAGTTTAGACCTGTCCATATGCAAATCAGTCTTGACCTTTGAAGACTGCAAACTGGCCAGGATGCCTTGGTATCCAGGAAGAAAACTAATAACTGGAGCAGAATCCTCTCTGTCATTTAGAAATGCCAGAGTGTTTCTAACCAAACGATTTTCACATGCTGCTGTAATTCCACATTGCCAGACAAATTATATGAGCCAGTTAAGATTAGAAAAACTCCAACACAATCTCATAGCTTGTGAAGGTGCTCCTAGTACATAAAACATAAAGTACTTGTTTCAATATGAACTACACATCAAGTTTGTGAATTTCTTTTGTGGTGTGCCTAGTGTGTTGCTGCTGTGTGTGTGTTTGTTGCGCAAAGGCTTTACACATTGCCTCTGGGATAAACCTGACTGCTCGTGCCAAGCTACCAAGGGGGTGAGCAGGGGTTATCTTCAGCCTGTAACTCCCTTGCCCTGACTAGAGTGGTGGTTTCTGCCTGGCTTAGGCGCAAGCCTTATCCAACCAGAAATCCCATTTCTAACATTCAACACAAAACATCAGTGTCGCCCGCCAATATGTAATTTTTTGTTCCTGATGTATATTGCTTTACTTTCCTACTGCAACTATCTACCTATGTCTTCCCCAAATATCTTGTTCCTGATGTAGATTGCTTTACTTTTCTCCCACAATTATCTACCTATGTCTTCCGCAACCCATATGTAAAGTGCTCTGATGCCCATAAGGGTCATGTTCGCGCTATACAAAACATTAAATAAATAAATAAAATAAAGGTAGCAATTAATTGTTGAAGCCCAGAAAGACATACTTCTGCAGTAGATAAATCTCCAATTTCAAATGTACTTGCCTAGGCTTCATTCAGATATACGTGGCTCCAGTAGCTAAGCATCTCATTTAACTGGCACCATACTTCTCATGTCCATTAACATTTTTGACTAATTTAAAGGGATGTGGTTTGTAACTTCCAATACGCCCTGTCAATTTACAACAGAACTCAAGAGCCACACAGTGAGTAACAATAAGTGTGAATTTAACTTCATATATACCTGCATGGGACCAGATGTACTAAACACTGTTTGCAAAATGCCAGTCTCAATTTGTGACTGTTATTTTTGTGACCAGTGTGGTATTTTGCAAACCAAACTATGTACTTCTAGGTGATTTGTAAAATACTGAATCATAGTGAGTCACAATTCGACCTATCTCATGAGTATTAATGAGGTAGGGTGCATATTTTGACCCGGTACAATTCACTGGCATCACAGGGATGGAGGCCTGCTGGGGTCAGCAGACCACCAGGATTGTGATTGATTTAAAAAAAAAAGAAGAAGATTTTTTTACAAAGCAGCCTGTTTTCCTTTAAGGAAACAAGACTGTTTAAAAAAAAAATAGGTTATTTTTTTGTTTATTGAAGGGGAGGCAGTAATTCGGTGGACCACTGCCTCTAAAACAAACTTTATTTTTTACATTCACAAGGGGGAAGGGATCCAAGGGACCCGTTCTCTTTTGTGAGTGTGGTACCACCTCGTTTGAGGGGTCTGTAAAATATAAATATTTTGCAACTAGATTTCTGTTGCAGAACATTGATAAATAGCATACCGATTCAGTATTTGAAAGGGAAGCCTACAACCTGCCCCTTTCAAATGCTGAATCAGCCTCCATTTGTAAACATATTTAGGGTTTTGGAATCACTATTCTGAATCACTAATTGCATGTATTACTTAGGGAAAAAGGTTGTAGCGCTCACAATCGCTCAGATTTACCTATTCGGTAGTGTTTCCAAATGATAAAACCCTTTGTATATCTGATCCCTATTTTTCTGTGGAAATTAAGAGGTTTACACACACACACAGACATACATGTACTCATACACATGCAGCAGATCTTAGAGGTCATATCGACAGAAATGTGGAACAAGTGGAGCTCTCTAAGACTTAGGTTGATTCGATCCTAAGTCTCAATTTTATTGTAAGATGGACAGTAGCATGGAGGATGCTCGAAGAGGTGTCCAAAAATGATTGCATGTCACAATTTATATTTCTGGGGGAGTAGAGGGTGAGTCAGCAGAACATCCACCAGCACAGTTATAAAGAACTACATATGAATTAAATTTTATCATATTCCACTTAAGGTCGTAGTCATAATTCAATCTGTTGCTAAAATCTTTCTTAAACAGCAGGAATGCCACTCAAACCCAATAGAAAATGCCAAGTACGTGTTTCCTACGTGATGTTTTGAAAATATACGTTCCGATACTGATAGTTTGTCATTTCTTTTTTCCAGGTTGCTAAGAATATATTATCTGGGCCAAACAAAACCAAAAAACTAGAATGTTCCAGCTATTCCTTCACAGGTTACATTATAATTCATCCAAAATGTGTAGTTCTAGCGGGGTGTTGAATCACGTACTTCTGCTATGCAGATTTCTAATTGGAAATTTACATTGAGTTTGACCATCATGTCGTCAAATACTGAGTGCGTCTCTGGATCTCCACTATTGTTGGTTGATTCCATTGAAAAGATCAGCAACTTTACCACTAGTATTGAACAAAGGTTGCTACATGAGAATATGTTGGTACTGACTTATACTTAGATGAATTACATTATTGTTGTGCTAAAGAACCACATATCTATAAATAATGAGGGCCATTGTTAATCACAAGTAGAAGTAGAGCATAGATAGCTAAAGCTTCATAAGTCTGTATATTCAAAAACATTTATTTTTGATTAATTGTTTTGTGAGGTGAATTGCCTGACATGACATATATCCTGGAAATCCATGCCGGTGTCAGAGTGTCAGCCCTGTACCCAAAGTTTATTTTTGTAAACAGTCCTGTTTGAGGATCCTTGTTAAAACTCTCTTATCCTTCATCTTTAAAAAATACACCCAAACAGTAACAGACATAATCATACAATATTGTCAACCTACAAAAACTTGGAATGTTAAAAACCTCAAAGCAAAATACTGTGCTACGCTTATTGTATGATGTGGTAAAATTGCTATTACATTTTTTAAAGCAGAAAACATATGATCCAAATACTCTTCTGGTGGTCCTATTTAATCCTACCACTGTAAATGCTTGTGATCGCCTTTTTGATTTTGAACAATGTTATTGGATGTGTTATATTACCTTGTTTTGCATCTCAGTGGAAAGATGAAAATGAATAAATATGATAAATTAATTAATAAATCACAGTTCTACGTTCAAGTTCTAGAGTAATTGCGGGCGTGTCCGTGGCTGTTAGACTATTTAGTTGTAGATATATGAGTAGGTACATATTGTTGTATTTATAATGTTTTTGCAGTCTGTTTCCCCTGTTCCTATTTATTTTCATGGAATAGATATTCAAGATTTCAAGAAAATAGGGCACATCTTCTAAAACAATAGTCTCCAATGTAGTTCTTCTAAGCCGTGGGAGCAGCAGGAAGTGTTTGCAAGAAAAATGAAGCTCTATCCTAGAAAAGGTTTGATCATTTTATTTTTGTCAACATCCTCTAGATTTTCAATGTTCTCTTCCACTAACTTCTCAGCTAAAACCCTGCTGAAAGCAAACATTAAAAAAGGAGTGACAAATGTATACAAATACATTTTCCTGTAAAACTAAATTCATCCAAAATATAAAATTCGAACTTGGAAAATGGCTACATTGTCACTCACGTCCCTCACACACTTCCAGTCTCGTAGCATCACTTATAAGAGCAGGGAATAAGAATTAAATGGTCATACTTATTTAAGGTTTGAAGGTGCATTTGTGAGCTCTCCAAGAATGTTATTGGACATTAGGCCAATGGAATTACTCTACATATATGAAATATTGCTCGTTTACTGTTCATTGCCAAGTTTTTATGGTGAATTTGTCTCACAACTATATATTTGCATACGAGATTAAAACAAGGGGAAACTAGTTAAGGCCGCCTTGTTAATTGTCATACTGTACACTTCGATAAGTAATGCTAATCTGTTGCAAGTATGGTCTGGCAAATGTTTTGCATGAGCACCTATTTTGAAAGTGTTTTTTTTTCTTCTAATTTCACGTGTTTCAAATGAGGTACAACCAGGTGTGGAAAAGAATCACAAACAGCTTTGTCAGGCCTGTGTTTTTGGATATTTTGGCTAAAGCTCCTGCCCTAAATTAAACAAGAAGGTTAACATCATCATAGAGGCAGCCTGGTTGTTAACAAAAGATAAAGTGATCTATTATCAAGGAGTTACATATATTTATTAGACATCTCAGGTACACAAAGGCCTGTCTGAGAAGATCTGTCATGCACCTCTCAGCAGGTGAACAAAACTGAACAGCTGAATACAAACGACCTCCTCTTTATTGCTGTTTTTCAGTGTGCCTGCTTATACTGTGCAGTTTGACTCACCTCATTGCACTTTGGCTACAGTTACAGGAATGGGTTTTGGCTTCATTCGCTCACATCATTTGGTTTCGTATGCAGTCATACTGCTTCCTTTTCGGGTACAGTAACTTCATTGCATGTCGGATGTCGAATGCCAAATGCAGCAGCAATTTTAAAGGGAACAGCTGCACATGAACGGGTGAATTCTTTTTTTATCAAACGCATTTCATTTTTTTCTCTTTGTTTCCGAGATTTAACACAATTTGAAGTGGCGATTTGGTATGTTGTGTGACATAGATTCAGTAAAATATTTTTACCTTTTTAACATATAACTTTTATTTTCAGTGGTATCCCTAATGTAGACCAGCGTTTGCCAAGTCAATAGGTCTGTCTTTCATACTGAGACTGCTACAGTCTCCATCCGCTCCAGACGCTGAAGAGACTCCTCTCATCCTCACTTATGTGCCGGAAGCAGCATACGGATGCAGCCCCAGTGATATGTCCAAGTACAGGTATCCCCCCAAACAAACTAAAGTAGTAGGCACTCCAGCTAGCTGTTTTTTATATGACTGGGTCCAAACTGGGGTGGCATAGTAAGCAAAAGAACAAAGGATTCAACTCAGATCTCTTGACTAAGGTGGGTGGTTGAAAAGTTTCAGCACTCCGTCCGCCAGCTTGTTGTGTTTGCTATGTTCACTCTAAGTCGCCAAGGGTATTCACAGATGAGGGCACCTATTTTCACCCTAAGTGAGAAATTGGACGCCAAATATGTTATCTCTGAAATCACAAGTAAAGTTGGATTTCAAATTGCAATTCTAGAAATGCCACTTTTAGAAAGTTGGCATTTTCTCACTGTAACAATTTGATGCCTTCTGCCTGTCTCTGAATACATGTTTGGTGTGGGTGACACCTGCATTTGTGCATTCCTTCTAGACAACCACACACAAAGGGAGCTTGGGTGTGACTGATTGGCCATCCACATCATGATGGGACATCCTGGGCAGGTTGCAAGGGAGGAACTGACACTTACACCTGAAAGTGTCCTGTCCTCACACAAAGGGCTACATACCCCCCTGTAGAGAGTCTGGAGGCAGGCAGGAAAGGCAGGAAGTTGACCACTGCAAATGGATCTCTTTGAAGACTCTTCCACTTCAAAAGCCCACCTGGGTATAAGTACTGGACCTCTGACACCACCAACTCAGAACACTTCTGGAATGGAGGACATTCTTACAGGAAGAATCACTGATGTGTTTTAGGAGGACTGTAACTCTGCTGGACTGCTTTGTTGTGCTGGCCTGCTGCCTGTAACCCTCTTGCCTGGGCATGAGAAGGGCTGGACCTGCACCTCTACCTCTCAGAACCTAAGCATCTCCAGGTGCTTGTTGGCATGCCTCCTGTTCTGAAGTCTCAGGGATATCAAAGACTTTTCTGCACTCTTCAAGCAGCACCTGGACTTTGCTTTCTGCAACTCTTGCTCTGCCAAGTTATGCCAACCTAGTCCTGGGATGCTGGAAGTGAGTATAAAGTGCTGCATCTGCCAGAATCCACGCATCAACATTGTTGCGCCGATCGGAACTGACGCATCACCGCAATTGCGGGAATCAAATCAATGCACTGCGAACCAGTGCATCACCTCTGGAGCCGCTGCTGCGGAACTGATTCATCATCGTTACTGCATGGGGAAAATCTACGCATCACATCTACAGGGTAGAAAAACCTGGTGCATCACATTAGAACCACCACAACTTGGTTTTGGCGCATCACTCACGGAACAGAAGCATCACCATGGTGGTGGTTGCGTGGAGCAATCTGATGCATTACCCCAACTGCATGAAGATCACCGATGCATGCCCCGACTGCACCCTGCAACACGCTGTTTGCGGCTAGGTTTAAGATACTTGTGCTCAGCGGGCGCTGCGTGGGTCCTATATCTGGCCTGCGCTCCATCATGGTCAGCCTGAACTCTTGACTTTGTCTTAGTCCAGTGCGACTAATTAACTCTTTAAGCGCATACTGCTTCCAAGGGCTAGTTTTGCATTTAATCTATAAAAATTCATATCTCGACTTCCACTGATTGGATTTTTGTCATTTTGTTCAAGTTTTATTTATAAAATTATTCTCTATTTGTTCCTAAACTGGTGTGGGGTCTTTTTGTAGTGTTATCACTGTGACACTGTTTGAGGTTTTGCCCAAATACTATACATATTGCCTCTTAAGTTAAGCCTGACTGCTCTGTGCCAAGTTACCAGAGGATGAGGACAGGATAATTTAGGTTGTGTTGCGACTGACCCTGACTAGAATTGTAGTTCCTGCTTGGACAGGGTGCATACCTCTCCAAACTAGAAACCCAGTTCCTTACATTAGTGATCAGCGGTGAGGATAGGATTTGTATTTATGCAGTGCTATACATTGATTGGTGCACACTACTATCCATATCAAAGACAAACTTGAACCCTTTTGAATTCCTCCTGATTGGCATTTTGTCTCCTAAAATTGTGTCTCTGACCGAATGAGTGACATCAGCACCAGCAAAAATGGATTTTGAGCTGGTCAAACTTGAGGGTTATACTTTGGCCAAGCTCAAGGATGTCTGCAAGGAGATTGGGCTTTCTACAAAAGGCATCACCAGGAAGGTGGAGCTGCAAAAGATGCTGAGGACCTGGGCAGAAGCTTGGATGCAGTAAATGTGACCCCCAAAGGAGGATGAGAAGCTGGACCATGACACGATGGAGAGTCTGGGAGTGCCTATGGAGCAGGGGGGCAACATCCTGCCAGAAGTAGTGGTTCCAACCCCGGCAGGAGGCAGTGTACCATCCAGAGACCTGTTCTGAGAGCCCCATACCAGTACTCACACCCCCAATCACACCTTCATAGAGGCACTCATACACCTACTCACTCACCTGCACAGCCACTCGCTCAACCATTCCCTCACTCATAAAACCACTCATACAACCAGTCGCTCACCCGTACAGCCACTCAAATTGCCACATACTCACCCATACAGCTACTCACACACCCACTTATTGACCTACACAGTCACTCACACGCCCACTCACTCACCCATACAGCCTCTCAACACAGCCACTCACCCCATAACCACTTACATACCCATTCACACATCCATGCACATTCGCTTACTCACCCATATAACCATTCACACAGACACTAACTCTCCAATTCAGCCACTCCTACTACTCACTTAATCAAACACCCATTCAAACAGCCACCCATACAGTCAATACACACCCATTTACCTACCATTAGAGCCACTCATACTGTCACTCCCTCACCCATACAGCCACTGACACATCCACTCACTCACCAATACCACCATTCACACAGCAACTCATTCACCCACACAGCTACTCACACATCCACCTATACACCCACACAGCCACTTACACACCCATACACACAAGGATACATGCAGTCATACAGTCATGCTGCCTGGTACACCCCTGACGTGCAAAGAGAAAAATCGAATTGTAAAACATTGGGGAAAATATGGCGCATAACTCAAATGGGGAAAGAAAAATCTACTTATCATGCAGCCCTTGCAAGCTACCACAAGAATATTAAAAAGGCGCTTTAAGCCACATTATTTTAAGTCTAAATCAGGCTGGCAACACTACTAAGAAACTTTACAAAGTTCATAACTCTTTTACAATCCTGCTGCCTGTACTCAGCAAACTCTTCCCTCCCAGGTGCTTTGCGACAATATAGCCAATTATTTTGACTGAAAATTTCCTCCAGTTGAATGCTGCCAAAACCAGGATTCTGCTATTTGGTACCGCTCAAACTAATTGGTTCCCAACTGGTGGCCGGCTGCGCTGGATCTAGTTCCCTTCCCGAAGCAGATGGTTAAAAACCTAGGTGTTTGACTCGACGCCTCACTTTCTATGAAAGATCAAGTCATGACCACCTCAGACACCTGCTACCACATGCTGAGTCTCCTCCGTAGTGTGTTCCAGATGCTTCCTTTATCAGTCCGTAGAACCGTGATTCAGGCCTTGCTTGTTAGCCATCATGTTTATTGCAATGCTCTCCCTGCTTCAGTGAATAGAATGCAGGTGATTCAGAATATAGCAGCTCTCCTCACTCTCAACATGCCTCCCAGAACTTCTTCTAGGCCTTTGCTGAGGAAGCTGCTTAGGCTTCCCATCCGCCAGAGAATTAAGTTCAAAGTCTGCTGTTTAACCCCCAAAGCACTCTGTGGGGAAAGCCCAAGCTATCTGGCGGATAAACTAAAGTTCTACTGCCCTGGCAGATCTCTCCACTCAGAAGGAAAAGTTCTGCTTGCCTTCCCCGCTATAGAAAACTTCACACTGGAGACAAAACCTTTGTCTACTTGGCTGCGTAATACTGTAACTCACTGCCTGTTGAGCTGCGTAAGTGCACCAACCTTCTTCTCTTTAGGAAACTCCTAAAAACAGAACTTTTCCATTACTGATCGCCCTGCCTTGGCATACTCTTCTCTTGCAGTGCGGAGATACCCCTTCGGGGACGATTCTGGCGCTTTATGAATCCCATACAAATACAGCTGCTCACTTGATATATGTTACAAGTAGTGTCACTCAGTAGTAGTGCACCAAATATACAAATTTAACTTTTGTAGTAGGTTAGTATATATGTTTAAGACCTATAAACCCTTAGAGACACTTACACTCACTTGATGATGTCCTCAGTGATGTCATTTGAGATGCCATCAGAGATGTCACTAACCATGTCATGAGTGATGTTATATGGAACATAAGCAGTGCATTGCGAGGGTGTAAGTTATAGTTAACTCAGCTAACTGTAACGGCTGAATTTCTCTGGTTTTGGCCAAGTGAAATGTCAGCCTAACTATAATGTCCATGTAACCTTTGTTTTTTTAGTGAATTCCTAAGGTTTTTTAAATTCTATTTGCTAACTATAACGATGCCAAATGGCATCACTGATGACATCAGTGATGACATCATTCAGTGACTATGAGTGTTTTAAAAGTTTTAAAAGTTTATGAGTGCTAAATATGTATACATAGCTGTATTGGTGAATCAGTGGGTGTATGAGTGACTGTTTGGATCACTGAGTGGGTGTGTGACTGACTGTATAAGTGAGTGATTAGGTGTCACAGTGAATGTATGGATGAGTGACTGGTTGTGTGAATGTATGTGTTCGTCTTTTGATGCCTAAGTTCCGGACAGCCTTCTGCATTGGGATGTTTCTCTCTGTTAGCTGTTATGTGGTCTTTTGCTTCAGCGCCGGGACACTCCTGGGAGTAGCCGTGCGCTTTATAAATACCATATAACATAAAATAGCAACATAACATAAGTGGGTATATGAGTGTGTTAGTGGGTATGTGAATTGATATATGGGTAATTGATTGGTTGACTATCTCTACGGTTGTCTGGGTGTCTGTATGTGTGGGGGAGGAGGTGTGTGACTGCCTGTATGGATGAGTGAGTGTGTCAGTGTCTGTATAGGATAGTGAGTGCATGTGATTGGTACACCCCTACAAGAAGGCTCCGCTCTTCACCCGCGAGACTGGTGAAGGTACCAAGGTTTAGGAAAGTTAGGTCAGGGGGTAGATCTTTTGGGGTCTGGCAGCGGCCAAACTGTGAAATAAGCTCCCTTGGGAAATCAGACAAATTAGGGAGCTCCTTCCTTTTAGAAAAAGTGTAAAAACCTGGCTGTTCCCCAAGTCTTAGTTGCCTGACCAGGTATCAGATACACCCTCCCTGTCTCTGAGCCGCTTAGCGTCAGGATGCCAGCAAGGTGATAGGGCGCTTTATAAGCTGAATAAATAAATAAATAAATAAATGTGTGTGAAGTTGTATGGGTGAGTGAGTGTCTGTATGGCTGTGTCGGTGATTGAGTGCTTGTGTCAGTATGGGTCAGTAACTGTGTCTGTGAAATGCAGTATAGGTGAGTGACGGGTATATGAGTGACTGTATGCGTCTGAATGTGAGAGTGGCTATATGGATGAGTACATGCTTCTTCTGTCAGTGAATGTATAGGTGAATGAGTATGTGTTACTATTTGTATGAGGAAGTAAGTGTATGTGTATGTAACTGTTTGAGTTAGTAAGTACATGTATGATTGCCAGTATGGGTGAGTGTGTAGATATGCGAGTAGTACTATGGGTGACTCACTCAGTGTGTGAGTGACTGTATGGGTATATGAGTGGAAATGTCAATGGCTGTATTGGTGACTGAGCAGGTGCATGAGTGGCAGTACAGTATGAGTGAGCAAGAGGATATGTGGGTAGATCTTTGAATTAGTGAGTGGCTGTTTAAGTACTGGTATGGCTCTGTCAATGGGTTTGTGAATGGTTGTGTGGGAGTGGCAGTGGGTGTTTAAAAGATTCTGTAGGGGTGTGAGTAGGTGCATCAGAGAAGTTGTGGATGATGTCATCAGTGGTGTCACTGACCATTTCATGAGTGATGTAATATTTGAGGTCATAAGCAGTGCATTGCGGGGGAGCAAGTTATAGTTAACTCAGGTAACTATAACCCTGTAACCTCGTCCCTGTAACCTAAGTTTTTTTGTTTGAATGTCTAAGGGTTTTTAACTAGCAGTCACATTTGCAGAGTGGTGGAAAAAGGGGTGTGGGCTTCTACCACCTCTCCGCAATCCCACTGTGTGGGGCTTACTGGAGGTAAGAGGGGGCTAGTTGGCCCCTAAGAACCCTCAGCAGCGAAGGGAACTTCATCCCCCAATCAAGACGGCGCCAGGAGATGCATTTGCAGAGCAGTGGAGAAAGGGGAGGGCCTTCGGCGAGTTGCTAGCTTAGTTTAAAAAAAAAATTATTTTAGGAAGGGGGCTGTGTGGCCCCTCTTCCCTTGACCCTTTTGGGCCCTGGAGAGCCCATCCCCTGGGCCTGACTATTTAATTTCTTTTTAAAATAAAATAAAAAGGGAGGGGTTGCGTGGGCCAACTCCTGAGGCTGATTTTGGCCCCTGGAACCCCATCCCCCAGGCTAGGCCTTTGTTTATATATTTGTTTTTAAAGGGAAGGGAGGTCATGAGGCCCCTCCCCCCAGGCCGAATTCGGCCCCAGAGACCCCATCCACCGCCGGGGCATGGCCAGTTGGACGGGGACTGCAGGGAGAGCCTGAAGGCCTCCGCGGTGCTGCTGTCTCCCACCTCCTGTGGGAGCTGGCATTGGTTTTTACCCCCAGGAAGCTGCTGACATGCAGCTCTTAGGGGGTAAGGAGCAAAGTGCGCTCACTTTGACCAAGCGAGAGCAAAGAGGTAGAGAGAGAGAGAGAGAGAGAGAGAGAGAGAGAGAGAGATTCATATATCAAGCCTCCTTAAATTTGTTTTGTCCATAGCACTTTCATCCTTTTTCAAACTGCAATGAAAATTGAAAAGTGAATTTAGGGCCTGATATAGTAAGTGATTTAGATGTTGCAAACTCTGCAGACTGCTAAATTACAAGGTGTGTGATCAATATATAACTTTTTCTTTTTCTTATGTTCCAATCCTGTGTTCCAAAACAATTCAAAATTTGGAACGCCTTGTTTTGGGTTGTCCTTCCAAATTGCAATTCAGTAACGTGTGTATCAATCATTTGCAACCATAATTCCAGTTACAACAATTGTCATAAGTTTGGGTGGCAACTGAATTGCAAAAGGGAATGGGTCTTCTTTTAACACCTTATCTTTTGGCAATTAGAGTGGCAACTTCGGGGAGAATATGCAAATAGGCAGGAAGCCCCTGACGAAACTCAATGAAGTTTTTTCACAATGGTCATTTTTTTTTAAAGCAGCCCTGTTTCCTTTAAGAAATCTGTTTGGTTAAAAAAAAATCCCATTTTGAAATGCCTTGTGAATAATAATAGTCTGCTGCCCCTTGCTGGTCACAATCTCTGTAATTGCAGCCAATCACAGAGAATCAGAATTGGATACCTATCTAATTAATATTAACTCCTTGTACAGCAGTGTTAGATTGTGGCACTAATCTAAAGAGTTGCTTCAACCCATAAATTATATCACCTGAACCCCAATACTTAAATGACCATTGTCAACTAGATTAAAAAGCCATACTGTTTTCAAATCCCAGTTCATACCACTTTTTAGCAATTGGAAACAAATTAATCATGAAGTTTAGAAAGGACCGCCTAAAATACTTTTTTTAATTTATGAACATTACTTTGATTGAGTCAGGGACACCCCAACCATGTCTCAACAAAGTACCTCGAGCAGCCATTGTTCACCTGATACTTAGGTGCAAAACATTGGCGATCTTGTGTGTCTTCACCAATGCCGTTATGCCATTCATGTTTTCGATATGTTGTCTTTTACCAGGAGACCTGTTTCCACTCTACTAATTCATTATTCACTCTGTCTGATGGATGATAGCTACCAAAACACAACAGATGGAGTAACGGGTGTCACCCCTGGGAATTTTCACAGGATCTGGACTGTTTCAACTCCAAAATGTAACCCTTGTCAAAACCCTGGATGTATAGCTGCCAATAAGGACCAACAAGCATAGGTAGAATTGACTGTGTTCCAAACAATGACCGAGCAGAGTAATGCATTGTATGCTAAATACGCGCCCTTCTGAGAATATAAGCCTAACATTACTGAATCCATAGGTTGAGCCTGTACATCTATCCACACATAGAAGGGTGAGAATTGCAACTCCCTAGGAGGAAGAGATATGCATTTCTTCAGACCACCAAATGTCTACAGACTATAAATGCCTCCTGACCGGAAATATGTTAGCAGCTGTTACCAATATAAAGTTTATGCCTACAAAGGATTTTGTAGTGAGTTTTGCCATTTTATTTGTGTAGATCTTCATGCACTATAGTAGACATCAGGGAGACAATGAGCTTCACTTGGTAAGATGCAAGTTCAGTCATTTTGTTTGTATCCGCATCATGTCATCCCTCTTCCCCCAATTACCGCCTCCCAGGGTATGGTGGCATTTATTGTAAAAGTTTGTGACAGAAAAAGGACAATATAGCAATGCACAATTGTAATTTTAGCAGCAATTATGCTTAATTAAAATAAGCAGGCAGATGTCTTCATTGTGCTCTTCCAATGGAAAACAAGTTTGTATAGGCTGAGTTTATTAGTATAAATAGAGGTTTTGCGATGGGGCTGGTCTACTGCGGTTGCCAGACAACCAAGACTGTAATTTATGTGTACTTCAGATTAATTTAAGTATTGACCAGATGGGTCAGTGTTAGCATTATATGCCTTTTGATAGAATTTCTAAAACTTTCATGACATTTAAAAAAATATATATATTTATTTTCTCGTGGGCATAAACTCACCAGAAAGTGGAGGGTCTGAATATGTATAAGCAAGATGCTAAAGCATGGACAGATATGATTGAATCTGACCAGAATAAGATTTAGACACTTGTATGAAATGGATGATCACCATTTACTAACAGAACAGACAACATTGTATCTTGAGGGATACTATAGGACATGAATATGAAGGTAGGTCAAAGGCACACTTAACTACTCTGAAATTAATTTGGAGTGCAGCATTTTTAGTGTGATACATAGCACTAGTGAAATCCAGACACAGCTCGGTTCAGTACTTTCCAGATATGGTATTCACGCATCATTCCGGGTTTTTTTCAAATTTCGGAATATTGAATGATGCAATAAAACTGCATGCATTCACTTGTTCTGTGTTGCACAACCTAAAATGTTGGCATTTTGTCAGCATGTGTTTCATCCAGGTTTTACCGGGTGAGGAACAAGTGGAGAAAACCATGGAGTGAGGAGGTTTTGCCTGAAGCAGCAATACAGTGGAACTCATAACAGGCCTTCCTACCTCAATTTACTTAAGATCCTTTAAAAAACGGATATTTTCTGAAATACATGTAATAAAATTAGAAATTAATTAGCTTATATTACAAAACGAATTGAAATGTATGTCTAAGGTGGTTTTCGTTCCCCCATTGTACGCCATCTCTCGTACAGCAGTCTGTTTCTTTGTAGGTAGGTTTGCGCTACATAAACAACTAACATACATAGATTGTCAATCAAAGTCATCTATTTTAACGTGATACAGGACAGGCTTAAAAACAGACTTGTGTATACCCGCAACTGAAGAATCCCAATTCTCTCTGAATACATTTTGTGACTGGACAATGACAACATCTCCATCATGACAAAACCATGAGTGTAACGGAGAGGTGTGTACATTCTCGAATAATCATGGTGTGTCAAACAGTAATAGGGAGGATCTCACCATGGTTGGTCTTGGCTAGAACTGTGCTAATGAAATCATATATTTCCCCACACAACAACAGACTGGTCAGCTCAAGAGTCCTCTTAGGTGCCTAAAGCAGTCAGATCTATGCACTATG
The DNA here is from genome assembly GCF_964263255.1 of Lissotriton vulgaris. Classification (NCBI taxonomy): domain Eukaryota; kingdom Metazoa; phylum Chordata; class Amphibia; order Caudata; family Salamandridae; genus Lissotriton; species Lissotriton vulgaris. Next base: position 175,741,831 of record NC_141700.1, on the reverse strand, counting down.
CACCTTTAAATGAGCCAGCTAGTGAAGGATATTGCATTCACTTTCAGAACTCACTCAGACATCATCAAACAAAGAGACATTGACGACCCCATAATTTTGGTGATTGTTGATGATCTAAACTTGGGCAGGAGGACGTGCTTTTCTCCTACCACTCATCCCTTCTAACCCCTTCGATGCTTATGATGGAATGGTTCCGTCATCAGCGTCGATTGGGCTGTGCTGATGACGGAACCGTTCCGTCATGACCACACCCGTTTTTCGAATCTTCAGCACAGCGTGAAAATTCGCGCCGCGCTGAAGAGGTTAAGATATCACATTAACATTCAATAAATTGCATTCAATTGAATACAATAGGAATCCCTGAGACACAACAGAACATCTAATTTTTTTGCATTGTCTACATGTCCATGATGGCCAGAAGCATTGAAAATACATTTGTTTCTTGAATTTGTATTCGACCTGATCAATGGATTCAACAATCAATGCTTAAAATGTTATCAAAGTAACTTGTCAACAATGGTGAACAAATTGGACAGCAGGCACCAGGAGAACTCAACAGCAAGAATTAAAATATGAGTTTTGTCACATGCAACTTTGAATTTCAGTGGAAATTGGTGAATACCTCTCACTTTTGATCATGCCTAACCTTTGCCCTTCATTTCACTTAGCCCACTGATAAAATAGATATACACAAGAGCATCAAAGTGTGGCTGGAAACCAAAATGAGCCTCGGAAGAACTGTTCAAACCTGTCCCATGCTGTAGGAGGCCACAACAAGATTAGGGCGATGGGTGCTTTCATGGTTTCATCATCGCCCATCGAGCTCTGAAAGCAGCCCCATAGCCCACTGCCCACTGGCTAAGTACCAGAGTGACAGACTAGCCAGTCCAACCCTGGAGTGCATTGTAATACATTTCCAATAAATCTTTAAATGAAACTCTTTCCAAAATATTTTGCCAAAAGAACTTCCGTCTGTGTGACTGCTGAAGCACATTTTCACATAATACCATGAAGAAAATGCTATTCGTTGCCATCCTGATTATCTGGAAATCTTGCACAGTTTTTTTTTCTTTCTCTAACAGCTGCACGAACAACAGCAAGAAAAGACAACAACTGCCGCAGCTGCAAATGCAAACTATTCCTTTGATTCTGTTTGAAGGAATCAGAATATTTCACAGGTATGCACCTGGGATTAAAGGCAGACATTCTTCCTATGTAGCTACAATTTTTGAAAAGCTATTCAGGTCCCATTTTATTAAGCATATGATGATTTCTAAAGGCAAACACTTTTTAAACCTATAACATTTAGCCTGCCTGCTGCACTGTATAAAGTATGCTAATTGTCTCTACTGAAGAAACTTCATAGTAAATGTAAATGTATGTATGTAAATGTATTGGCATTTATATAGCGCACTACTTACCCGTAGGGTCCCAAGGCGCTTCGACCGCTGCGAAACCCTTCCTGGCTTCCCTGAGAGATGGTCCCTTAATGGGTATCTCCAGGGTGAGACCAGGCATCCCCGGCGGTCTGGTGGGGCCGTTAGTGAAGATGAGGCAAGCTAATGCCCAGAGTTGCCAAGTGTGATCGCTGATCAGAGTGGGCACCGAGGCGAGAGAATTATCGAGTCCGCTGACCCTGGTCCAGAAACCTGCCGCACCGGGAATCGAACCCTGGTCCCGGGCCGTCCTCTGCTCTCGGGTCTGCCGCCTCTAACCAGTGAGCCACACTACTTCACTGAAGTGAAGCCTCATTCTCAATAGACCATAATTTAAATCCTTATGCAACATAGACTATTGTGGACACTGCCAAACTCTACAGCCAGAAATCTTTTACTTTATATTTAAACATAAATTGATGTAATTTAAGGCTCACCAGTGGCTCACAATTGCCACTTGAATGCTTTGTTTTCTCTAGGTATCTGGGACCCTGCCTTGCCTTACCTCCTGATGCCCTGATTGTGAGTGGGAAAGGATAGGCTATGATATTAACTGTACCTTCTAAATACAGATAGATCTAACTAGATGTGGTGTTTACCAGGTGCTAAAAGTACCTCATATCCCTAGTTTTTCCAGAAACAAATTGGATTTTCATATGGAAATTTGTGCTTTCTGCAACAAATTCTGCTTTATCAGAATATACTGCAAGCTTTTTACCCATTACAATTCTACAAATTGAACCTCTTGAAATTCAGCAGGAGACATTTGCTAGGGTGTGGGAAATTAACTGCTTCAATAGGTATTTGCACAAGGATTGCAATTTACTGTCCCTCTCACAATCAGGGACTATGTCTCAAGCAACCACGTAGATTAAGATGTGAGCACTTTTGAGCATCGCTGAATACCCACTGCATCTGGAAGGCTCTTATTGGCAGGGACTTCATTGCGATGTAACTGAGAGCAGAGTTGTCTGTTATGGTTCCAAAGTGGTAGAAACAATGCTCATTTTATCTATTTGCCTTTTATCTACTTTGATGCCCTTTTTAAGCCATTTAAAATGTGTATATTTACTCTGGAATTTGTCTATTTGCTTCTTGAGATGTCATCAGTATCCCAGGACTGCGTCACGTTGAATTATGCGAAACATTTTAGGATTTTTCTCTCGACGACGTGGGAATCCATCTGGGTCAAAATGTATGTTATGTCACGTAGGTATCGAATTTTCTGATGTCACTATGTTGTCCATATTAGTAATTAAAGCAGTTCCAGGGAGTCTTTGCTCTTCTCTGATAGCCTTAATGGTTTTTTTTCACAGGCATAAGCTCAATGCTGGAACAATTGTGCAATATACTCCAAACGTGCACTATTGTTTCTTTAATTATCCAGCATGTTTTTGCATTTGCAAAAGAGTAGAGATTTAAAAATACATTTACATTTCTTTATTGCATACTCATTTGTCACGCCTTCTAAGGCAATAGGGATAGACAGAAGTAGAGCTAGAACATTCCGTACCGTGTGTGCCATTCACACCCCTAACAGAAAAGGATGATACCTGGTTAATGGACCAATTTCTTTAATTGCTCTTTATTGAATTAAATTTAAACAAGTTGCCATCAAATATACCTTTTTCAGTAGCCCCACATATTTTTTTGTTATGGTCCAGCTGATATCATCATGAGCAGTTAATTGCAATAACTGTTACATATTAAACCATGATCAACTTAAACCTTAAAAACACTTAGTCCCATTTTATTGTGCCAGTGTTTCACTCCTACTGAGGTGATCATACTATTCTTATGTCATTAGTTTAATATCTACTTTCAGCCATTTATCCATTCAGACTCTGCTATGCTGGTTCGCCCCCGGTGATACATGTTAATGTTAATGTTAGCCACACTTTTAGAGCGCACGGCTACCCCAAAGGGTGTCCCGGCGCTTTAGCAAAGAGGCCCCTAGAAACAGAAAAACCAAAAGGTAAGCAAACTGCAGAAACGCGGGTTACTAGGTGAAGAGCAGAGTCTTCAGCTCCTTCCTGAAGGCCAAGAGATTATTTGCTTTCCGGAGGGAGAGAGGGAGTGCATTCCACAGGCAAGCTGTTACGTGTTGGAAGGAGCGACCTCCCATCCGCACACGTTTGACCACAGGCACCTCCATTTTGGCCAGGTCCGCCGACCGCAGAGACCTCCGTGGCACATAGAAAGCAGTGCGCTTCCTCAGGTAGAAAGGGCCGGTCGCATGGAGAGCTTTAAACGCCAATGTGAGGAGTTTAAATTTAATTCTCTCCGCGATTGGTAGCCAGTGAAGCCTGGCTAGGAGCGCTGAGGCTCTTGCTCTCCTCGGCAGGCCATAGATGGCTCTGGCCGCCGAATTCTGTATGACCTGCAACCTAGATAACAAATATTTAGGTAGGCCCGCGAAGAGCGCATTTGCATAGTCCAGGCGTGATCCCACCAACGCCTGAACTATATTCCTGCGGTACTGCAAAGAAAGCAGGGGCAGAAATTTTCTAAGCATCTTGAGGATGCTGAAGCATTTCCCTGCAAGTCCCAGGATGTGGGGACGAAAAGACAGATCAACGTCGAACACCACTCCGAGATTTTTTACCTGAGCTGATGGAGTCTCAGGGGGGAACATGTCCTGGGGCCACCACGACTTCCAGTCCGGGTCTGGGGCACAGCCAAAGAAGAGCAGCTCAGACTTGTCTGAGTTGCATTTCAGGCTGTGCCGCTGAAACCACGCAAAGACTGCGCTCAGACAGTCCTTAATTCTGCCGCCGTTGAAGACCTCTCCCTTCCTGCAAGTGAACAAAAGCTGGGTGTCATCAGCGTATGAGATGACCCGGGCCCCGAACGCCTCCGCTACCTCCGCTAGAGGGGCCATGTATATGTTGAAAATGGTGGGGCTCAAGATAGATCCTTGAGGCACCCCCACCTCCAGCGCAGGCATTTCGGCCGAGAACGGCGGAGCCCAGATCACCTGTCGGCGGTCGGCAAGAAAGGATTGAAACCAGTCCAACACCGTCCCTCGTGTATGTTCCACTGCACTGGTGTACTTTGCGGCACACTTCTGTACCTGCTGTATTTATTCGATCATCTGTGTGATTAGTTTTTCAAGTTACACATATTACGTGTTATGTGTCTAATGTATGAGTTGCTCAGTAGTCAATGCATAGATTTAATCACATTTGTTTCACCCAAGGCCGGAACTATTGGAGGCCCCAGACTGGAGATTGATTGCCTGATAAAGGAACATAAGGGTGTTAAAAGTATTCCCACTACTCAAGTTCCTGTAGTTTTACAAACATTCTAAAATTAGGTGACAGTCTCTGACTATACCACACCCTGAAGAAGTACCTGCTTCATCAAAAGCAAGTGTTTCCTGAAACTTGTCACAAATACAAAATTAACACAACTACCTATGACCCTTTTGGAGGACCTTTTCTACAGTAGCGGCTGGCAGGGAGCGAGAATAGAAGGGTGGGGGAGGTCGTAGGGGTGTACAAATAGAAAAAAAAACACACCTACCTCCTCGCCTGCCGCCGCCATCCCTCGACATATTTGTGGCCACCAGAACCAGGAAGCACATAGGCTCCCTCCACTAATCCAATCACATTGTGACTCGGTGCTCAGACGGGGAATGGGAGGCGGGGCATGTTCCCCACCAGGATGTATAATGCAGCCCGGAGGGAAACATGCGATGTGCGCAGGACTGTTTGCCCGGCCCGAGAGGGCCAGCCAAGCAGTCAAGCCCACATTGGAGTGCAGCAAACACTCCTCCTCCCAGCCCTACCCAACCTGACTGACCATGAAAATAAAATGACAATAACAGAAATATCTTCTGTTATTATCGCTATATTTTTGCTTTTACACGGCTCCGAGAGCAGTGGGGTGATGCCACTGCGCTTCTACACTTTTATATATCACAAGAAAGACACCAAGGTTCTAAGACCACTAAAAAGGACCTTGATAATTTCTAAACTGCAAATCATACAAACAGAATACAATCAGTAAGATGACAGTTTGACAATTACGAAATAAATTTGGTGCAGACCCTTAAGTGAGACTGGTGATGATGTGCCAAGTGATTTCCTAAATAATGCCTCCTGAAAAGTCAGAACTGTGGAAAAGATTCTGAAAAAAGGAAGGATAGGTTATATTTAGGTCAGATTTACAAATTAATTGTCTTATGGTACAGTGAATGGTATAGCACGTGGATCATTGTGTAATACATAGCGTATATTAGAGGTTGTGTAATTTTTGGAGTATGATTGATAAATTATGAATAATGGTGTATGGTGTTTGTGGTTAATGCAAACTGTGATATAGGACTGTACAATGTGAGGCATGTTCTGCATTGTATGATGTGTGGGATAAGGTGTGCCTTAGAGTGAATAGTATGGTGCGCTTATATGGTGTAATGGTGTAAAATAAGATATGGGTTATAGTGTACAATGGGATGTACTGTGTACTGGCTACAGAGTGCCTGCTGTGGGCAGTGCTTCATTTGTAAACAAATAAGTGCTGGGGCTCCCGTCAAGAGACCACTGCAGCTTGCATCTCACATTGTCCCTGCCATGCTGCTAATGAGAGATAGTGGCAACACAACTACTAACATTCCCACTCCTCCTAGAAGTGTGACAATTCGTACTGTTCCAGACCCCCAAAGCTATAAGAATGGCGTGGGCAGCAGGTAATAGTTATTTTAATATATATTGAAATAATAATTAACCGTTGTTGTAGTCATCTCTAAATTAGCCAGGCAGCAAAACCTTGTGGCAGACTGTCACAAGCGCCAGTGTTGACAATTAAGTGCTGGTGCTGAGCACCGTAAAACACCGGCTCAATTTAAGCACTGGCTGTGGGTTATTATTGTACACGGAATGTGTTGTGGTTTAGTCTATGTAGTAAACAGTATGGCTTGTGATTCTTTTGATATATTATACATGATATAGTGCAATGCACAGTGTTTCCTGTTGACGTGATGGACAGGTATGGTTCATACAATGAGGTGTTTTCTAGTATATGGAATGGGATAAGAGGATATATCAGCTATAGCAACACTTGCAGACAAAAAATAGACATAAAAGCATAATTTGATGAAAACAAAAAATTATTCGAAAAATATATGAAATGCAGTATTGCAGTCATATACAAAATTTTGCTTCCACAAAAAATGTGACCAGGGCCTTAACCTTTTCTGTGCTGATGGCGGAACCGCTCCGTCATCAGCCACGGTGGCGCTGTGCTGATGACACAGCGGTTCCGTCATGTCCCGCCCGACGTGCCTGCGCGGAGCGGATTCCACGCCTGCGCTGGGCATTCTATTGAGCGGGCGGGGCCATGATGGAACCACTCCGTCATCAGCACAGCTCAACCTCGGCTGGTGACGGAGCGGTTCCGTCACCAGCATGGACCCGTCGCGCGGCCACCCTGCCCCCTTAGCGCTGCGGCGGAATAGCTGCCGCAGCGAAGGGGTTAAACCTACCTCAAGGCCTCTAAATATTTGCACTGTTGTGAACCTGGGCAGATCACTTAATCTCCCTGCACCTCAGATTCCTTTTCTATCAGAACTGGAAGTGCTTAGATATTGGGGAAATGCTTATATTAAGTGTTATACAGTCGAAAATGAGACTGTCTGCTTGGGATACATTTGGATGTTTTGTTTAGAGTGGTGTGAGCGTGTGGTGTATGGCGTATGGCGTATGGCATGTGTTGTATTTTGCAATGTTCTCTGCATGGTACATGACGTGTGTAATATTCAACATAATGAGTTTCGTATGTTAAAGGTATGTATTTATGTATTCTGTGAGCTGTCGTATGAGTTGTGGTGCATGGTTTTATTCGATGTTTGGGATGTGATTGATTTATAGTGTTGCCTATAGTGTACCTGGCACGAAATAAAAAAAAATATATACCATTTTCGAAAGAAGTTAAAAATAAAAATGTACCCTTTTAACATTGCCACAAAACAAGCTTGTAAAATGAAAACAACAAATCTAAACTGTTAACAGTCTTAGAATTCCGGAAATAGGACGAAGTTAATATGAATGTACCCCTTTCAAACTGCCCAAAAACAATGTAGCAAAATATAGAAAAACAATAAACCTGATCTGTTCAGACTTTAAAAGTTAAGGAAAATATAGCATTTTTGTAAATACCATTAAAATGAATTGCAAACAGGTTTCAAAAGTGTCCCCTAAGACTACTGCTGGAGGTAAGTAAAACGTGGGAGATAAAATACGCTGAAAAACTCCTAGTTGGAACTTCGAGTTAGTGCCTACAGTTTACCTCTGAGGTCTCGAGAGAATAAAACCTCAAATAAAGTAAAAGAGCAAATGATGTTCTGATTATCCAGAATGTCTACAAGCAAATAAGACAAAAATATAGTTGAGCTAATCCGTGCTTGATTCGTGAAAGAAAGAGTGCTGGTGGCCGAAGCTAGGTTTAGAAGAGCGCGGCCAATGGAATTTAACGTCAGGGAGCCGAATACCAAGTCTGGCAGTCTGTAATTCCCTATCAGACACTCCCTGCCTCCTTTTCTCGCTCTTGCAGGTTCCTACTTTCTCCCTTCATGATGGTTTTGCAGTCTTCCTTTTCCTACATTTTTCCAATCTGTGTGTTTTTCTCTCTCTTCTCTGTAAATAACTGATGCGGAAAAATTAAGTGCCAGTCCCAAAAATAAGTGCTGTGTCCCCCACTGGCAACCACCGGCTTAAATTAAGCTCTGGAGCTAATGATTTACAATAAGACATGTCATGATAGCGGTCTCACTGTGAAAATCCTTCTCAGTGCTGAGCGTGCTGGTGAAGAAGAAACAAAATCTGTTGCCGTGAATCATTACATCCAAGCCCACTCCGGGTAAGTATAATTAGGCCTGCACAGCAGATGTGAGGCTCCTTGCCCTTTGACCCCGGAAAAGTATTTGAAAATTGGTCTGATTGGTTTATGTTCAAGAGTTTGTAAACACGCTAAATAGACCGTTTTCGTGTCAAAAACAAATTACAATTCACATTTCAGCAATATGTTGTTATTAATATACATTTTGTATGTGTGTACTCAGATGCTTAGTGTTAAATGTGACACTTTTGGCAACTTGAGAGCGCCCTGTAACTGGCATGCTTATGTATACATGCATACAAAAAATTGCCTCAAATAGGTAGTTTTATCTGCTTTAGGAGCAGGTAATTAAATTGTGATCTCATTGCGTCGTTAAGGCATTCAAGTGTAGGGGGTGGTGAATCGAGGGACCGCCTTCTTTCTGTGTTTGAGCCGCTGCCTATAGGCATTTACAGGTTGACTGGTCTGGTCTCTAATCAGAGAATCAATGTGTTCGAAACACATAATGCTCAGAGTGAAGACAATCTGGACTTTTCATGAGTGAATTCTAAGAAGTTCTGTGAAGAATAACATTGTGGGTTTTTACTGATCAGGTCAGTCTAAGGGGCAAAGAATTAACGAACCAAGGTTGTGTGCTAGATGGATTCAGGGTCCAATTACAACTTTCGGCGTTGCGGGACGGGTGGCTGACCATCGCCCACCGGATTACAATTTATTTTTGTAGTCTGGCTGACAGGCGGCGTGGTGGTACTCCCTGCGGTGCCCTTTCAAAGGAGGACGTCAATGGGAACGTCAGACGAGGTTACTACACGGCATGGACAGTAACGTCCATGCTGTGCAGGAACTGGTGTGCATGAACCCAGGGGGACACATGTTGTGCGCCCATGTGTGTATACACAGGACGCAGATGCTCAAGGGGGCGGCCCTCTTTGTTTCCTCTTCACCAGGGTTTCAGTGGCGATAGAACCGCCATGAAAACCCTGGCAAATAAGAAACTCGTCACATGCGATCCAACCAAGCATATTGCGTCCTCTGACCACTGCGCCATCGCCAGGGAGCGGTGGCAGTCCCAGGGCAGTCCGACCGCCCAAGTTGTAATGGGGCGATTGGACCACCGGTGCAGCAGTGGCTGGACCGCCACACCACCAAAAGCTTTGTGGCCCTCGGCCTACCGGACTCTTAATCAGGCCCTTAGTGATTTGCCAGCATCACGTATGCTTGAGCCTCCTGCCAGACTCGAACCCGGTTCCCCAACTCGTACCATAGCCAAAGAAATAAGGAAGGTTAGCACAATGACATTTGTTGAAAACAATCAAGGATCACATCATGAAATTATTAATGCCTGTAAATATGGAAAATACTTACAAAGCATAGGAGAAACATGAACATAACCGAGTATAACATTTACAGTACTCTAAACTAATCTTCGAAAGACAGCATGAGGCAGACAAATTAGTGCTTCTCTCACGAGAGCTAGTGCGATTGAGGGGCAAATTGCTTACTTGTTTCTGGAAGTCAGTGATGTGCCTCATCATCTGAATTAGAGTGCTAGCAAGTGACTATACTTTAGATGAACTGCCGAGAAGCCATATTAAAGAGGCAGAACAGCAGGTTCTGGGTTGTTTAAGTAGTAAACTAGAGGACAGCAAATGGCTCCTACACAAACATTTTGCCTCTTTAGTAAACAGTGGCCTATTGGAAACAATTAGATTTCAAAAGAGAGAACATTTTAGTTTTTAGGACCCTGATTTTTAGTATAAGCATAAAATCAAATTTCTGTGTAAATAAAAGATGATAGTATTATAATGATTAGTTTTACAGTAGACATTTTGCACTTGCAATTTTCCTGACAAATTTCCAAAGGTCAGATGTGCTCAAATATACTGAAGGAACACTCTGACACATGCAATATTTCTTGCGGTAAACACGGATTCTGTGTGAAAACTCAGAATGAGATATTTATTTTATGCAGTAAATACCAAACCCTGGGGTAATGCAATGTATTGAGAGCATTAACTACCTCATCCTTCACTGGTCCACTCAGAACCTCTGCCGAAATCCCAATCCTTTAGAGCAGTGGTTCTCAACCTTTTGACTTCTGGGGACCCCTCACTTAATTATTACTGGAACCTGGGAACCCCCACTGAATAAATATTTGAAGCCGGGGATACCCCCAATGAGTCATTACTGGAAGTGGGGGATCCCGGCCTGAGCATTGTTGATGATTTGAAGTGCAAAACAATACACACAAAAACACAGAAAAAAGCATTCATCAAACAAATATACAATTAATGACACATTTTATTTATTTTGCAAAGTCATAAAAAATAAATATATATATATATATATCTATAGAAAGGTTGGAGCTTTTCTAAATTAAACCGAGGCCACTCATCATCCATACTAAATCTGTTTGATTTGTGGTAGCAGTGCGGGTGCATCAATCTAAGGATACTCATTTAAATTCGCCTCCAATTTCAAATTCCTTCACATTTATATTAAGTATTAAAATTTCCAGTGGTCCTTTTAGCTTCTTTATTTATATACAGATCTCTTAATCTGTTAATATTATTTAATTTTATAAGTAGTCGCCAACCCCCAGAGGAGGCTTCTCAGACTCCGAGGGGTCTCCGGACCACAGGTTAGGAACCACTGCTTTAGAGACTACGAGAGGCTGATGTGGGTATAGTGTCATCTTCTTGAGGATGAGTCACCTTGTGACAGTTTCATTCTGACCTGCTTGCAAAGTCTGTAACAGGAAGGCCAGGAGTTCTGGAAGGATAGCATTACAGATCAGTATGCCTGTTAGAAACCCAGTGAACTAGGGATCAAGCTGGTGCTGTCCAAGGATCTTTTGCTGATCTTTTGGCGTAGGAGGGTTGAAAGAATATATTTTTGCTAAAAGCTCACAATCTAGTGAAATGTGGCTGCCTACAGAGACACAAGAACTGGGGTCTTGTTTAGAGCTTGGTGGACAAGATACTATGTTACAAATGTGGTGGATATTCCACCCACAATATTACAAGGCATTATAGCTGGTTGCACTTATGTCACGGCAGACGAGATTTCTATCATGTTTTGACGGAGTATCCCCTATGACAAACCCTAAATAAGGCCCATAGTTCTGTATTCTGACAATCAAGATCAAATATTCTTGTGTGTTATAAGGTTATATCTAAAACCAGAACCAGAAAAAAAAATTCTCTGAACAAAAAAAGATGCTTTTGACAAATATAAAGGTGAAGGTAGAGACAATGCAGTATGGAGAAGTGTGGCTCTATGGTTAGAGCAGCAGACCCTGATGCAGAGGTCTAGCCAGGGACCAGGGTTCAATTCCTTGGCCTTGGACTCAAAATTCCACGGACCTGATAATTCTCGCCTCGGTGCCTATTCCAATCATGGAGTCCCACTCTGCAACTAAATAGCTTTTTTAATCTCCACAACGGCCCCCACAACGCTAAGGATGCCTGTTCCTCACAGGGAAAGCCAGGATGGGTTCCACAGCGGTATTCGTACAAGCGCCTTGAGACCCTTGCGGGTGTGTAGTGCGCTATACAAGTATCAATTTACATTTACATATTTATCTAAGCTATATATTTTACTCTATGATCCTTAAATCTGGTCAGCTAAAAAGGTGATGTAGGACAGCAAGAACCCCACTGTCAAGTACTATGAAATACTTCAACTGAGTATGCCTTGTCTTCAAAAGTCTGGGTATCATTACTGAAGGAACGCTGCCACTGTACATTATCAATATGCCATGATCAGGGATATAAGACAAATCATCTTGTTGGGAGGTAACTCATCAATTACCTCCAGCCACAAGCCTTTCCCACCGATGGTACACACCAAGGGCCATTTTACTAAATGTACCCTTGGGAACAAAGGGCATGTGCCCACTTTTTGCCTCTCCAGGGCACTTGGTTATTACAGAAGGGGGTACAGATGCTTGAGTGGCCCTTGCTGTTAAGCAGATTGCGTTGGCACATATTTAGTGCCTGCCAATCTCAAGCGGGCATTCACTCATTTCTATAGGCCAGGCACCCATGCTAATGAGGAAGGTCTCTATTTACACAGTCCTGTGGTTTCCCCAGCCATTCACCCACATGTGGGTGCAGACATTCACTGCACACATGTGCAGGGGATCTCTGATCCGCGTTCAAAATCAGGGCGGATTTGCACCTACACAGTTAAAGGCAGAGCGGTGACTTCTAACTGCAGTAACTGTTTTTACTAATGCGCTGTCCACACAGTTGGTACAAGTGCACATCTGTGCTGGGAGGAGTACTTTGAATGTGACAGGATGCATTGACCCGGTCTGGATCTGGTGCAGCATTTTAAAGGTATGCCGTAGTGCAGACCAGGGCAGTGCAGCCTATCGATGATGTGAGCCCAGGTGGGTTAATTGACACTGGTGGTCAATCCCGTCACCAGCACTAATGAAATAGCTCCAGGGACACAAAACTGACTGCTCCAAATGGGGTTTCCAGCAGCTAAACATGATACTACCAGAGTAAACATGTACTGCCAGAAATAATAGAGGAAGGGCAAGGATAGGGCTATCGAAATATAAACCTCTTCTGGCGTTTTTTGTGTAATTAATTACCAAACCTACACATAGGAGTAACCAGCTCTAGCTGTGGCTCTTTTATGTACCAGTCCAACACAGATCTTACTTCTATAGCAGGGGTCTCCAAACAGGTCCTGGAGGGCCGGATCCATACCAGATTTTTTGGATATCCCCATTGAGATACATGTAGTAATTTTAAAAATCTGGCACGGATCCGGCCCTCCAGGTCCGGTTTGGAGACCTCTGTTCTATAGTATGCATACAGCGACCCTGTAGGAATGCCGGTGCCCATTAACACAGGAAAACAAGATGGTCCCTGGTCTCATGGGGTACTGTGGGAGCACCTGGTTCCACTGCACCTGCTGCACTGATAGCAACTCTCCTGTAACAATCATCCTTGTGGGCAGTAGATTTCTTACATGGAGATTAGCAGTGAATTTGCAATTATCGTTGGGAGTACTGCCAGCAGTAATGCTGCTATTAATAGTAAGGAAGTGTGTGAATTTGGACCTCACAGCAAAAACTGTTTGCTCTGTTGTGGGTGCTATGGAGCCGAGCAGGGCATTCGACTTGCCTCCTGAACGGCTGTCTATGTCTCCGTTTTCTAAGGTGAGAAAGAAGGTCGAAGTTGATGTTTGCTTCTTTTTTCCTCACAAGGGCATGTACTGTTTTAGCCACCAGGAAGAAGGACGCCTTTACTGGTAGCTACATTCATTAAATTACGTCGACATGTTTAATCACAGCTATTTTGAACAGTATGGGAGCCACACGCTGCATTTGCTGCGCCCTCCCCGCAGTCGACGCCCTGCTTGAAACTTCCATGTTCCCATCCTGAAATGTGACCTTGAAAGTTGCTTCTGCATGGCCTAACAAATAAAAGGATTGCCTTTCATTGTGATAAAAACTATCTTACTTCCAGTTAATAATGCTCGTGATTCTAAGCAATGTGGTGATGCTTTGTTTATTGCTCCTGCTGCGGAAAATCTAATTTTCTGTGCGCAGTTGGCAACAGTTCGTTCTCACACGAGCAGTACTTTTCCTCGGTCGCAATCAGAAACAATAAAACAGAAATGTTTCAGAAATATTGCATTGTCTGCCTGCCAAACCTAATTGTAAAGTTTAAGCAATTAAACCATCTTCTGCCTAATTTATGTTGTTTTCAAGCTAGCCCCTTCAAGCTGAAGAATAAATAATAGGGTCAGCCACGATTATCTACTGTCAAAGACAGTGAAGTACTGATGAGGAGTTACCCCATTTGCAATCAATGTAAGTCTTGTCTTCTTTGGGACACATTATGTTGCCACAGTTTATTACTGACATATATCAACCACAACAAGGCTTGCTATTAGAGTCCGCCAAGACGTACATTTGAAAGTAAGAAGAACGTATCATTTATTATAATGTGATGTGTAGGGCATAAATATGTCTAAATATGCCAGTGTACCAAGGAGATGGTCAAAAGAGACAATACAATTATGTCTAGCACATAGACATACAGTGTGGCCTAAATTGCTCAGAAATTATTTTCTGAGCCCTGTTGGTAAACACTATACCTACCTATAGCCGAAGGACAACTCTTCTAAAGCTAAAGATTTTGAGATGGCAATAATGTTTCGACATTGCCAAAATGTTTTAAACCTTCAGTGGGACATGCAGAGTATCTACACGCCCACCCACCAGCTACGTTCTACAAGCCTCGCCCTCGCCGCCGTACCACGCATCCGAAGAGCCACCGCCGGGCACAGATCTTTCTCCTACCTGGCGGCCAAGACATGGAACTCCCTCCCCATCCATCTTCGGCTGACCCAGGACCATCTCGCGTTCAGGAGACAACTCAAGACCTGGCTGTTCGAGCAATAGCAGTGAGTAGTGCGCTATACAAATGTTATGATTGATTGATTGATCTATTCGAATAATCAGACTTGTATCTCAGAAATCCTTAAAGTGATGTTTATTTACTTGCTTATGGTTTTGGTGAAGTGCTGCCTGTCATACAAAAGCTGACCCATGCAGCTTATGGTGGAGCCGAAGGAAAAGAAAGTAGTAATACACAATTTGGTTGCCTTTGTGAGAGGAATGGGCATGGACATTTTTTGTGCAACTGAATTGCTTTTCTGGGAATATCTGAAATTATTGTCGGGTCATCTGGGATGTCTTTGACACAATCTGAACACCAAGACACAAGCCGGACTTACATCCATGAGGAGTGAGTGAGGTGGAATATACGTACGCAGGAGGTCCCCTTGAGAATGAAAAGGCTGTCCCTGTTAAAAGGCAAAGTTGAGAGTTGATATCCACTTCCTTACAAAATGTCAATAGGCTTGCCTCAAGTCTGAGTTGTAAAGTAGGACATACTTGAGAGAAGAGCTTTTGACATGCATGGAATGACAGCCATGCTGTCTTTGTCTGCATGGGTGGATGGCTATTACATTAATGCAGGTCAAACAAGGACACTCTTGATTTATAAATAGTGGAGTAGACATAACATTATTTGTGGATTGAGTGTCTTGAAATAAGCTTGCTCCGTACCTTAAACTATATTTTGTCTTTTTAAGGTTATACATGCGATGAGCACTTCTAATTGATTCTGGATCATTGGAGCTTGGAGATATTTATTGCTGAAAACCCACTGAAGATGGAATTACAATAGTCCAATTGAAACCTACCTAGATAACAAGAGCAAGCACTATTGCATCTGTAGAACAAAATACAGAAGAGGATAGATGCCTTTTCATTTTCACAACTGATGAAAAGTGCTTTAGGAAATATAATGTGTGCAAGGTTTGAAGGAAGGATTTGTGAACTGCATTTATGCTGTCTAGCTAAAATCATGAACCGAGAGAGGCGGAAGTGAAAGGTCAAACCTTAAACATCTAGCAGGCAGACTTAGTGAATTAACTACTTGCCACTGAGATATGCAGTGCTATTAGAGGCACAAGTTTGAACCCTGGCAAGGCCAACTTCACCTTGCATATTTTTGAGGTTAATAAATATAGCATTATTAAAACTGGGTAATCATTAGCTGGTATTTATGAATACAAATTTACAGCAACTTGGGATGTGAAATGTTATTATTGCATTTTCTGTTCAATTCCTATTACTATTTTGATGATATCTCAGTATTGAAGCTGACACAGTTTCTCTCTACTAAGGACTGGACAATTTTCAATCATTTTGACACACGACCTTAGGTCCATTATCTCATAACCCACGTGAGGAAGCTTAGAATATTGACGACACATAGAATTTACACATAATATGCTGGGCTACCTTTGCTGCCAGTAGGACAGCTGTTTTGTCCATGTTTGTTTTTAAGAGGTTTACAAGATGGCCAAGCCATACAGGGGAGTTTATGGCTTATTTTAACATACCAAGTCCAATTTGTTGTAATGATGTAAAATGGTTTGGGGCAATCATCACCTCTCATGTAGATGATGATAAACATTTGAGCAGCACATTGCAGTTGTTGGTTTCAAAATCCTGTAATATCATATCACTTACAAAGTCCTTTGTAGTGTGTATGGAATAGTTTTTCTTTGATATTTAATAGCTTAGGTCCTGTCCCATGTCATGGATGGTTACCACTAATTCCAGAACTTTGCCATGCAAGGAATGCAAGAAATCTGGCTTAATTAAATCAGGTGTTAGAATATTGTTTTTGTGTTATATTAGAACTGGGGAATTAGCATGACTAATAAATGCTACAGTTTGATTGGAATCTTCCAATGAGAGAGAGAGGCATTGCCACAGGTGGGGATGGTAGGGACAATGCATGAAAGCCCATTTTGCATATCAGTGGGAGGTTCCCTTCTTGAAGAAAACATGTTGGTAATGTTCAGAAGCATTGCGTGCCTCGCCGACAATGTAAAGAGGTGTGAATAATGATGTCATTTCAGAAGAGATTTTACCTTGAACTAATCAATGTTTTCACTGAACAAATCTCATTAGGTTGTTAATTGTAACGATTGAAGTTTCTGCAGCAACTATGAATTTCAATCCATTGTAGATGCAGAATAGATATGTGGTGGAGTTTGATTCTTATACAAATGTGGATTGTAAATGATTTGTTTTGTCTGAAACAGGTGGATTTATAACTTCAAAAATGGTGCCTCTATTTTATGGAGTCATATTCCAGGCTTTGCTCTTTTGTTTCAGTAGGCCGAGTTCATAGCATTATGTTGTTTTCTTTAACCCCTTAAGCGCTGCGCCCGTCCAGCGGCCGACGGCACCACTACCTCGGGAGTGCTGCCGTCGGCCGTTGGACGTTCCAACTGCACCTGCGCAATGGAACGTTCAGCACTGGAGCTGGACGTTCCAAAGCAGCTAAGGTGTTAAGGGGCTCAGAGTTAAACACTGTTATGACCCTGTTCTTTGGAATTGTCAAACATTTTGTGGTGGAGAACAGCAGCAAGTCTTATATGAATGAGGCAACCTGTGCAGATGAATTAGGGCCAGCTCTAAAACAATTTATCCTTGGGTAGGCCAGTAGAGGAGGTTGTTTGATGGTGAGACTCATCCGCCCTCAATAAGGAAGTGCATCTGGCATGCACAGACCAGGAGAGAGCTCAATAGCTTATGATATAGAGTACTGGGATCAGAGGGAACAAAAGGACTGGGTGGTGGCCTTTGAAGTAGTTTGGTTGGTCACTTAATTATTAAAAGCTCAAGTAGTTCATGTGCTAAATATCTTGAGCACAGTCATTGTATGGGTCTTGTGCCCCGATGTTGAATTGTCCTACAGAGAGAAATCTATTTACCAGTTTAAGTAGATGTTGCACAAGATTAACAGTACCTCTTGGGACAATGGCGTGATTCTGTTTGTATAGAATGTTGAACCGCTGCACATATCAGTGAAGAAAGAATGATAGTAGTAATTGAAGAATTTTGTTAGCACGTTTTTAAAAGAGGCATAATGCAGGCCATGAACAGCATGTAGGAATATAAATACTGGTATATGAAGAATTACCATGCCCTGGATGGATGACATTTTCTGGAAGGATGGCCGTGTTGTCCAGATTTGAAGAGTCTAAGAAAAACTGTCTGGTAATTGTGAGGGGATATAGAGAGTCGACCACAAGCAGATCAACGCCATTGGCACTGTTTTTGGTGGCTGTCCATCAATTGAAACAACACTTACAAATGATTTCTTGCGTGAGGGTGTACGCTTTCTCACAGTTTGCCCTTTAGCAGGAGCAGGCACAAACTGGTCTGTTAGGATCTATTTCAATAGGCTATAGAAGGGAAGGTACATTGCTATGTGATGACACAAGATTTTAAAAATCACAATACACGACACATTAACTAATTAAAGAAATGAAAAGCTGAAAGTGCACTTTGCACACGTTAGACACAGTGACACATGAAACTCATACAAGTGTAGTAGAAGCACCGTAAAAGTATGCATATAAAAAATAAGATAAAGAAAACATACAAAGTAATACTAATACACATAAACAAGTTCCACTAATACATTTCTTATAATCATGATGCTTATTAACCTTTACTGATGAAATTGTGATGTTAATAAAGTGGCATAGTGTATTTAATGCTTTCTGTCAGAATGCACCATTTAGAAAAGTCAGTGCAAAACATAAAGGAAACTAGAGACAATCTTGACATTTCGCATAATAATACTAGAGATTCTATAGTTTATGAAAAGTGGATAGTGAATTTTGTGATGAGAATTTAGAAAATGATACATTTATATATATGCTGTTCATTTTCTATGCTAGCTATTTTCATGTAATAATGTTTAGTGAAAGTTCCAAATATACTCTGTTTGAATTAATTTCATTTAATTATATTTTATGTTGATTTAGTGTTTATTTCATTTAAAATGTGTAACACCAACTTAAAGGCTCTTTTGAAAATGCCTTTTCTCTAATGCTGACCTTATCCCTGCCTTATAGCAATTCCATATTTACAACTAGTGAACTGTTGCTTTATTTGTCTTGTAGATGTAAAAATCCCGACGTTCCTGATTGTTTCATCGACGTTCACAATGAAATATTCCTGTGGGAACAGGATTTCATCTGTTGCTAAAGATGGTTACTTTGTATCTCTTTTCACCGATGTTCTTCCTATGTGGTCTTACAAATCTCTTGTTCTCATGACCAGCATAGGACAGCATCTCAGTGTTGCAAGTGTCTTAGTTGCATTAAGTGAATCTGGACATACAATAGCCTTTCGATGGTGGTGATGCTACATCATCGGGACGTTGTTAGAAACTTTATAAAAGAAGATTCCCCAGAGGAGGGGCACCGCCATATTTTTCTTTTCCCCTTGCAAGAGAATGCTATGGGATCGATTTTTTGAGAGCTATCTTTTTACATGGACAGCTTTGCTGAGGTTACAGTCTGTAGCTGATGGACTGAAACCTTGTTTGCCGAACCATTCCAAATTTCATTTCCTTTAGTTCCTTTGTTCTATGCCAATAGACTCGCCCTTAAATGGACTTTAAATTTAAACCTTTTCCCCTTCCTCGCAGGATTTGAGCTGTTAGACAACAAACTATCATTCTGCCTTAATGGTGGTGGGACTTTGTAATTCTGTAAACTGATTTCATAATGACCATCTGATAGAGCCTGCTTAAATGGTTGGCGCTTTTATACAAGCTGTGATATTCTTACCTGAAATGTTTAAAGGTGTACCTATTGCCATGAACTTTGAATCTTTAATGCAATAACAAATTAATCTTATACCTGTCTGAGTCTATTATTGAGTCATGTTGGTTATTCTATTTAAACTGTGTTATCTGCTAATGACTTAATGTGTTGTAGCGAGAGACAGTGAGCTCTGCTAGAACATCAGGTGTTACTTTTTTGTTTTGAGTGGCTGTTGCAAAGCTTTTGGTCTACCTAATCTAAACTTGACTTAACTTTTTCAGGAGGTTGGGTCTTTCATTACTATTCTTTATTTCTACAGTATGGTTTTAAGAGGGTCTATTTAAATCGTATCTCAAATTTCTGAGTTGGATGTCAATGGCCCTCATTGGACAGCTAACAAGGTGTTTGGCTACCCCAATTTCCACCCCACCTATCGCTGAAGAAAGATTTGTCAGAGGATCATTGCATCTGTGGCAAATGGATATGCTGTGGTTTATCTCATCGTAAAAAGCCCAGTATGGTTAAAGCAGTAAGACGAGGGAGCATATAATTATAAAAGTTTACTTCGTTTCCACAGCAACAATCGTCTTTGACTGCAACTTCCTAATAGCAAGGCAATTTGAGTGGTCATTTCGATGAGTGATACATTGGTTTAGAGTGGATAGTGGAGCCTAGATGGTCAACATATTAAGGGAGGTCTATCACATGACTGACATGGATTCTGGATCTAAAGAGGCTGTTTCAAAATGTTTGCAGTGATTTATTTAAGGAAATTAATCTGCCCTTGAATGCTGTCAGAATGGGTTCGTTTAATTGAATTATGTAACTTCAGCTGGTATCAATACTGACCATTAGCAGAATGCTTAGCAAGCTTAGAGGTGAGGGCCGTTTTATGTCCTCCAGCAGTCACTTTATACAAGAGACCAGAAAAAGTTGTACAAAATATGAGCTTTAAGGCAAGGACTGGGTGAGTAAACCGGGAGGACAATTTCTATTTTGATTCTACTGAAGCAATAGAAGTTATCCACTATAAAGTTCTCTTGATTCAGCATAGGAATATTGGATTTAAACCTACCTTTTACAATATTTGGAAACACAAAAGGAAAAGAGCTACCTTTAAACATTGCTGCTATTCATGCAGTCCTTCAAGGATTTTAGGACTGACCACTTGGCAAAACATTAAAATACTAAAGTCTATGGAGCTTTACATGTAGGTGGCTCCTTATAGGTGATTCGCTTGAGCTGATAGCTGTGTTAACTTCTGAAATGAAGTCAAAATGTTCAAAGACATATTCCTGGGAGAGTAATCAGTAATAATATTTTTCAGTAATAGGTACGTTTCCCTGTCGACCACTCTCACAGTATACTAAGTTACCACATGTGTTCAGTTCCCTACTGCTTAGCCTTTTTAATCACATCACAATAAGGTCTTTAGATGTTGGAGTATGTTTTATAGTAAGAGAGAACAAGCCTTTAGCACAAGTGTTCTTTGTAACTAGCAGATCGTTGACTGTTCTGTAGAGCTTCTTCACATAGAGCATTCCATAGCCACATAGGAATTGTGAGTAATAGAATGCACCATATATATTCATTGCAAAGCTCTTCAAAATGCCATATTAGCAACAGCCTAGTGTTGAGTCTACATTATGCCAAGCGTAGACGATAAAATGCTTTACATCTTAACATATAAAAAGAAGCATTGATTGAATATGTGCAACTCTTTTTTTCTCCACAAATGGAATCTGAGTAATGAATCAGGTGTACAGATTATAATTGTATTTAAGGGTATGAGACCAAAAATAACATATTTGTATCAAGGAAGACATCTCACTCTTCTTATGATCATCTATGGTCAGTCACTCCACAGGCCAATACATTTGACCTTGAAATGGGTAAAAACATTTTAAGGTACAGTCCACACCGGAATGTGTAATGAGAATTCAATACCATTTAGATTGAATCGTTAATAGAATATGCCACTAATCACTTTGGAAGGGTGAAGCTCTTATTTAAAAAAAAAAAAGAATATTTATAGAACATTTGATTGCATGTATCAAAAAGTAATACACCATTTTCAGCTACGTTTGGTAGAAATATAGGAAGATGTTTGTCTGAGTTTAAAGCTCTCTGGTGATGTGAAGATCACAAGGTAATCTCAGCTGTTCCAACCTTCTGAGAGCACTAGGTTTAGTACTTGGGTAGCAGCAATACCTACTATATGCAATGCTACAAAGTGCATACAATGGTAAGAAGCACTAAATACAAACAAGGTATTATTATCTCCTTCGGGTTAAACAAGTGCTGGTTGGCAAAAACAGGGCCAAGAAAATAATATTAAATAGAAGAATACTTTTTAAATTTATAACCCACAATATGCTTTTTATTGATCACAGTATGCATAACAAATACAGATCAAAAAGCAATCTGACAGTTTCGGCATTCTAATCCCTGATTGTAAACTGACAGTTGTCATTCTTAAACGTCAACTGCCCCATGTCTAGTTAAAGATTTCTGCCAGTGCATATTCAAAAGTTCCTCTATTTTGGGCAGACTGACATTTCTTTTTAGGAAAGTAAATCTCAAGAGAAGCAATATTTTTGATGTCCCTATGCCATTCAACCTATCTGAGGGAGAGGTAGTGTAACTTTCCACTTCTTATCATCAGTTTCCAAATCCCCAAGGACCATAAAAATGTCAAAAAGTAGGTCTTTGATAACATAGGATTACACTGTATTGGCAAACTCAACCACAAATATTTGCTAAGTACATGTAAATCAAATGCTGCCTTCCATATGCTGATAACATCTCACTATTGGGGATTAAACTACCCCAAGACGTAGAATTATGGCCTCGACTGACGAAGAGGTCGGCTCTGTAGGGTCACTATTTAGCTAAAAAATTCTATTAGACCATGACAATTTCGTATGAGAAAATGGAGTGCCAAACCGTTTCTATATGATGCACGCAGTCATAACACAGTATGTGAAGAAACACTAGGCCCCTGATAGGGAAGAACCCCCAACACACAAATTAGTGCGAACAATATACTATATGGGTGAGGGACGCCATCTCATCAAATGGCTATATGCCGGTACCCGGGCGCAAGCTGCAGTGTCTCTCTACGTACGATCAACGAGCCAAATGGTCTGGGGACATAAGAAAGGAGATATCCAACAAGGAGTGTGTCAGCATTCTAGAACATCACAAAAAAGTGACTCGAAATGCAAAATGTAAATGCATACAATACATGGTTCTACATAGGGCCTACCTTACACCATGCCGCCTGCTGCAGATGTTCCCAAACACACAGCATTATTGCCCCCGATGCAAGACAGAAGGAGCGGACTTAGTCCACATGTTATGGTCTTGTCCATGCCTTAGAGAGTACTGAGAGGAGGTACGACGAAACATAGATACAACTACACGTCTTTAAACTGGGGACTCAGCCGCAGGATGCCTACTAGGACTTTGCAGACTCACCGCCTCACAGAAAGTGCAGCTCCAATTTTTAGAACTCGCCTTAATTATAGCCAAATGGCCCATAACAATGAGATGGAAATCAATAAAACCCTCCACAGTTTACACCTGGCACAATGAAGTGTAGTGCACTGGGGTGGTGCCAAAAGCGCAGCTATAAGACGAGAGGAGGCTTGAGGGCTGCGTAAAAACCAGATCTCCATGGAATGGGAAGTCATGCTAGAGGCCCTGAAAGCCATAGATCCCGATCACTTACCTAGCACCCCAAGTGTATAGCAGCTACACATTGACAAGGCGTAGCGCCAAGTGGTATAACTCAGCATAGGAATAGACAGGATGTAGAATCACCAGCTCTGTGTACGTAGCACAGGAAGGTCAGGGACGCAATAATTTAATTGTGAATAGGCAAGATTGGCCGGAACGGGGGTGGGGGGAAGGGTAGTTGTTACAAGTTAGATACCATTTGGTTATTAGAAGATTTTCTAATACAAGCATGCATTATGTATATGCTTGATATAATTACAACAGTGGCACTTCAACTGACAAATGTAATATAAATGCAACCAACATATGTATGATATCCTGATCAAACATGATGTAATGTAAAAATGTTCTTCGTGAATGCACCAGATAAAAGAAAATCAATAAAGTTCCACAACTTCAAACAAATACCTCCTCAGACTCTGCCACAACGCCCCCACTTAGGGCTAGCAACTATGGTTTGTTCTCAAATCCCATACTCATCTTGCATCACAAACACAGCTCACAGGCTCTGGAGAAATTTAATCTGGGTTAAGGTAAAGTCTAAAAGTAGTGAAATAGATGAGAAATGGACAGATTCATCGTTAGCAAAAGAGATGCAGACTGACATAAAGTGTGAATTCTTTGTTTACTTTCCAGCACAAAGCATGCTGGAAAGTTGCTTAAAAGTGAAGCAAAGTAGTCCTAAGCCCTTCTATACATTACTTTGCATCAGGGGGCCTCCCATAGGTGGTATATGGGTGTTCTATAGCTAGGACCCATTGTTTTTGACGTAAAGCTATATCTACTAACATTTGTAGGCAGGGCTTTGCACCAATAAAACACACCTCCGTGACCGTGA
Source organism: Lissotriton vulgaris (assembly GCF_964263255.1). Lineage (NCBI taxonomy): Eukaryota > Metazoa > Chordata > Amphibia > Caudata > Salamandridae > Lissotriton > Lissotriton vulgaris. The sequence continues at coordinate 175,717,804 of NC_141700.1, read as the reverse complement.
GGCTGGCACAACATAGGAGAAAGGTTAGTTTTTATCTGTGAAAGTTTTCAAACTTTGCATGTGTGCTGTGTGTTATACTGTATTACACACATTCTAAGTGGGCAATGTTTTATAACTTGCATGCAACATTGAATTGTTCCACTATAACTTGTTCCTCATTTCCTGAGATATACCGCAATATCTCCTTGCATGCTTTTTCTACTGTTTTGTATGTCTAGATTAAAATATAAGAGAAAAAGATGGTTATCGAATCAGTGCGAACCATCTAAACTATATAGTCATGGAAACTGATGTGTTTTGCCATATGAGAGGTGTGGTAAAAGAAGACCCCTAAGGCAGATCTTATAGCATGTGTTATCCCTAAAGTCTAGGCACTTAACTGTATTATTAAGACAAGGTGAATAAACAAAAGAAAAGAATTTGAAACTGTTGTGGTAATTTACACAAAAGAATTTTGCCCTCTTTGCAAAGAGGGCAACTGCTGACGGCTGACCTTTTGGCGGCTGTAGGTCTAGGTGGTGTCTATTGGATATTTTACTGTAAACCCTTTTACCAGATGTCCAGGTGGATGTAATTTTAATGAAATCACCTCCAACCTCTGTAGAAGGTTTGCAGGCAGTGAGCAACATGGACAGTATTCTCTACCAAGGGATGAACAGCACTACAAAAGTGTTTCTCTGCAGCACACAAAAATCATGCAAAACCCTCAAAAAACAACTGAATATTGGGAAAACGCTGTTTATGATCTTCTTGAAAAAACTGTGTAACAATGGAGACGATATGCAGATAGAAAACATTTGAGAAATGTGCATTTCAACTGTTTCCTGTCAGAAACTAGCACTACTTTTCATTCTGGTATTGTGTTGTGTTACCAGTTGGGACTTAAACGCCATGCTTCATGGTTACACCTAACTAATATACAAATAGGATTGTGTATTTCAGTTTCGAGGTAAAATATATTGACCTGCACATGTATTGCCTTCACAATATTGACTAACACTATATCATCAAAGTAAGCATGTATAGTAAGTATACATTTAATATGCTAATGCCACTTCTTCTGACTCTGATGGCAGACCCCATCTGGGAAGCCACAGGGCAGGGCTACTAGACTCCAACTGTGGCGGTTGATGTTGTTCGCCACTGGTGTCCTGAGTCTCCTCCCACCATGGCTCTTCAAACTAAGCCGAGTACCACCTTTCCACACTTGACTCTCAGAGTAGCGAGGGCTACTCTGGGAGTCTCGGGAAGGTAATGTGGGGGCAAGAGCTCCATACTCAACAGCCAGCCTTTAGCACAATAACTTAATTCCCAGTCCAGTGCTTGTCTTTCTGTAAATGAGAGTACTTTTAATCACACAGCGGAACTAAATACTACACAATGCAGTTAGATTAGTGAATACTGGGTGGTACCCCAGAGTAATCTCTCATGGACACTACATTCCCTGCAGTACGCTCTCCCACCCAGGTAACCGTATTATTTGTAGAACACAGCATTCTATGACAGAGGCGTGAATAAGATAAGGCACACAGGCAGATTACTCTATACCGGGCCCACAGGTTCAGTTGGGAAATGCGACCACTCATTCTAAGCGCAATACTGACGAGGCAGGGAAAATCTTCAATTCCACACACTTGAGTCTTTGGTTGATTTACAGTCTCTCTATATTGACCCTGTGCAGTGGCTTGTGTTAACTGATTGTTGGCTAAGTATCAGTCGTGTCTTCAGTGCATCCCTTCAGAGCATGACTTGGCAGATAAATATAGCACAGTTGGTTCTCTTGCAGTGGTCGGAGCATCTAAAGCAGTTGTGGACTTCCACTGGCTGAATGCAATAAGCCCTACAGCAAGGCATTTGCGGACCCCACCAAACCAAATGTTCATTGAAGATGTGTCCCTGGTAGCATCCATTCCAGGCCGACTGGCTCTACCTCGGTAGAGATACAGCTCCTTACTTAATCAATGGAAGCGGTTGCAGATCACAGCTCGCAGCAACTTTAAGAGGAACACAATGGTTGATGAATCCGTATAGATTTGTAGGCTCATTTCTGAGCAAGAACTGCGGACATAGACTGGTAGACCCAATCACAGCATGGGTCACTGCTAGCTTCACTCACTTACATAGTCAGCTTTCCCTGGGTCTTCCCATGCCAGAAACATGCTGGGATCCTGCTCCTTAACAGTCTCTACTCCTGTAGATCCAGCCTGACTTCTTTTCACTCTCCGGAGGGGGTAGGCATCTGGGTACTAACCAGACCCCTCATCTCCACCACCAGTAGAAAGTTCAGCATTCAGGTGATGTCCCCTTACCTCTGGGAGACTGGCTGTCAGGCAGATAACAGCCTTGTTACACAGAAGTCTTTCGAGTACTCTGCAGAATACGTCCTTCCTTGATCAGGAGGAACTTGAAACTGGCACCAAGTGAGATCGTTTATATCCTTCTTTTATACACATTTTCCTGAGAAGGGATGTTGATCCACCATCTCATACTTCAGAGCCAATGTAGGTTATATCCTATTCAAACGTTATTCCAACCTGTTCCCCAGACACAGACCTTGTGTATAATGATGGTGCTCATAGCAGATTGCAATAGGTTATGGCTCCAAGCAACCAATGCCCAAAATATGGACACTATAAAGCTCCCAGTGCCTGGCTGTCATCCGTGTCTTAAAGCAGTAATCACGCACAGACAGATAGAATCTTCCTCACCTTGAACACAAACTGCTCTCTTCACACCTACCATAACCAAATGACAGTGATCAGGAAGAACTAACCAGCAACACCTTGTTAACAAAGTTTTCATGGAATTCCTAAAGGGAGTCCTGTCTCCATCCTCCTTGCTTTAGTGTTCGGTTCTCTACTATTCAGCTACAGAAATGCAGGGAATACGCTTCTGTCTGGCAAAGCTGTCCTCATCCCCCATCTTGTGCCTTACAAACAGAGGCATCTCTGATGGATTCCACTGGCCTCAGGACATAAACTCACACAAGAGCCTACTACCATACAGGTATAAAAGAATTCACACAACACACATATATACACCACATGTCCACAGGTAATCATTGCAAGATTCTGGGTTTCTCAAGAGAGCTGAACGTTACATGTGAGAGGCACAGAAAACAAGATCTGTGCAAACTATAAATCCCAAAACATGGTAGGCAGTAGCCACTGCCTTAAACAATAGTCCCGAGGCAGCACCAGTAGTCCAATGTCGCAAAAAGGACACACTTAATGTATGCTTCCAGATCAAAGGGCAGGTCCTGGACCTCACATTGTTGTGGACTGGCCTACGTGTGTGCCTCCATGCTAAATGAGCATGATGGCAGGGACAAATTAAAATTCAGGATACCAGTTTCACATGCAGTCAGGCATTCAGAGCAGGAGTACACACTTTTTAACCATACATGGGACATTCCCATCCCAACACATAATGGTAGGGGATATTGTGGACTCAATATAAAGACAGATTGATAACAAGATTTCAATACTATAATTCTCCACCAAAAAATAGAACCCTTTTGTGGCTCAACAATACCACCTGCTGTTACCCAAACAAGGACAGAGGAGATTTTAGACTGGATCTAGGCCACAATCTTGAACTCAAATGCTTGACTTATCACTATGTGTGACTTTTACCCTCAGGCGCCATTACTCAGACTCAGTAGATTTACTATTCTAACTTTTGTAATATCCAATGTTGGTGCTAATGCCTAGTTAATGTTATTGGAAGTCAACATAATGGAAGGTTTAATTGACAGGTTGATGGAATGCTCAGTGAACCTAATGATGAATAGTTGATTGCACCCTCAGAGTACAGGAAGATGTTTAAATTATACAAGATTATACACGATGCAAGTTTTAGGGATAGGGAATTATATTGACATAGACATGATTTTTCTGTCAGGCAATAACTTTGGGTATGATATCCTGGTAACAAACACTTTGGGCCATCGTTCCTCCTCCCTAAAACCACACAGCATGCATTTCAGTCCACATCTAGCTGGCCTTCAAGATCTGTCTCATTTGAGAGCTGTATCAGAATGGCACATTCCCTAATTGCAACACACATATGGCTGAGAAACGTAGGTAAATTTAGCAAGACAAGTCTGAATGTCTAGAAAGAATGTACTGATTTGAATGTGCCGGTTCTGCAGGCAGTATATACTGAATATTTTGTGTAATACAGTTCTCTGTGTCTCAAACAAGCAATAATCTGGAAAATGATATCCATCTGTTTGTCAAATACATTTCCTCTCTTCAGGTGCGGCACATCAAAGATCACAAATGAAGGTAAGTGTACTGAGTGTCTTCTGAACAGGTTACAAACTGGTACTCGGTCAATTAGGAAGATGTCAAAATGGGTTAGCACCTCCTTTGGCCGTACAAAAACATCTACTGGTCACACTGTGGGAGTGTGAGAAAGTGGATTTCTAGTTGTGGAGGATTGTGACTCACCACAAGTAATAATGTCACCATTCTTGTTGCAAAGGTTTCTGTAATTCAAGCCTGATCTCAACCCCTGGTAGCTATGGCACAGAGCCAACAGGCGTAACTTAAAAACATTTGTAAAGCATTTAGAGGTACCAAAACAATTACAAAGATGACAGCACAATAAATATCTCTCCCCAATTAAAAAAATAGAGAGAATATTTTAAAATGGCATTGAAACAACAGAAATCTAATAGTGGGAACTGGGAATGTGAATTTTTAAAGCTTTAAATAAATCTTGCAATGGAAACCAATTTGGGACCAAAAGGTAGATCACAAATTAGAGATTGTATGTTTTTGTAGGTTTAATGCTCCACGCCATGTGCCCAAAGATAATTTGTTTTCAAACAGACATTTGAACCTCTAGTCATACTTATATTTTATTTTTGTATTAATTTTGAAATTAGCAGTCTTTCCAACAGATATACTGTTTATAGCAGCTGGCAGTCCATAGCACAATTTGCAGCAGAGGTGGTTAAATAATTTAGGATAACTGCTACATGATAATTTGAATTTTCATATGAAAACAGACTCAACAATAATCTATAAATGCAGATAATCACAAAGTTTACATATTTATATTGTCAAGATAGAGTGTACATGGCAGAAGGATTAGAGCTGTGATGAGATAGGGCTTTCATCTATTCTTTGTTTTGAAGCGTGTAAGGAGATGAATACCGAGGGCGCTTTTGAACCCAGAAAGAAATGGGATCACTTTGAGCTGACTTTGTATGGCATTCCATTAGAGAGGGTTTAGAAGCTTGGGGAAGCTGAATCAGGAGTGGTGCTGTTTAGTTGAATGTAGTATTAGGAGCTGACAGTTGGCTGAGAGTAGAGTGGGTTGATGATCACTGTAAACAATCAGTAGAAGTAAGAGGGCAGTGCTACAAGTGAATATATTAAATTAGGATGGACATTTTTTTATGAACTCTATGCGTGACAGGTAACAATGTTGCTTATCACTAGTGGAGTGAGGTGCATGACTATACCTTGGCTGGTTGTATAAAATTCCTGTGGCAATTGTAATCGCTTTGTATAGGTTAGAGACTTGAAATTGGAGAATTGCCATTAGCAAGCTGCTGCAATAATCCACCTTACATGGCCAAGACATTGGCTAGGTCTCACCCGCTTTGAAGGGAAGGTGCAAGCAGATGTCTCTGATGTTTGGTATCTAATTCCTAGTGGCTGTGGGGGTAGAGGAAATTAGGGGTCCATCTTATTGCTGCAATTAATCAAGACACCATAATTCAAGCCTGGAGCTGGCCAGGGGGAAGGCAATAGGTATGGGGAAGGAGGTGGTGGCCGATAAGTCAGGAAAAAATATTTAGGCTCTTCAGGTAAAATCCTCTCTCCAACAAACACGAGAGTTATGCTAGCTTCTGTAAATGACAACAACTGTATACCTCTGCTGAAATTAGCTTCACATAAGAAAGATCAGTGATGCATAACACAGGGATTTTAACTACTATTTCAGGTCCAGCCTCATCCACTGCATTGTGTATTTATTGAATTTATAACAGGCTTGAACAAGACTGAACTCTTCTTTTTCTATAAATAATTAATAGACTGAGGTGGCAGGGGCAGTTTAGTATCCATTTTGCCTCAAATGTCAAGAGAAAAATGGATTAGGAAATGTAGATTGTGTTGGATTGCCCTCACTGATAAAAAAGATACAATGCAGTTGTGGCATTATGCAAAGTTGTTTTTTGCACCAATCCTCATTAAAATCTGTATTAGTGACCATGCCAATCATTTACCTAGCAATATGTTCTGCTCTCCAAGGATTGAAAAAGAACACAAGTGAACCTTACTATGATACTGTGTGGTTTAACTGCATCCCTATTGTAGTGAAGGCTGAATTGAACAACATCCACTCTGATACCAACAAACCTCTTGTCAATCTGCAAAAGATCCAGATAATTGTATGTGGGCAAAAACGGTGCCACAGAGAAGGGTATTTGATTAATTTATATTTGGAAGAGGAGAAAGTGCATTGGTACTGGTACTTTTGCTAGACATGAATCTGACAAGGCATTCCTTAATAACTGCAAAAAATGAGATATAATACTAACAAAGGTGCCTAGTGACTTCAAAATAAATTATGCCTTTGTAGTCTGCTTTTATTAAAGAAAGCGTATCATGTTAGCATCCTCCACCACACTCTTTATTTACCTCACTCTTATTGGCCAAATATAGAGCAGCATGGTTGCTATCTAGACAATATTTGCAACACTTTCTCTCCTGTACCTGTATATTTAAAATTCTTCCATCCTTCTACCATTTCCCACCACACTAAGGGCCTCATTAGGATGGAGGATGCGGAAAATCCTCTGCAGACCCACCAAAGACCCACCGCCACATTAGGATGGCTGGTTGGTCCTGGTTTCCGTCCGCAGCTTTTCCGCCGCGTTTGGCTTACAACCGCGGAGAAAAAACACTAATATGGTGACGGTGTCTCTCAGACACCGTCAGCCAGATTAGGATGGGCTCTGAAACATGTTTTTCCGCGGCGGCTTTTCCGCCGTGGAAAAGCATGTGTAACTTCACTGCGGGGGCCCGTTGTGGGCCCCCTAGGTGAAGGGGGGTGGGGGGTGCACATGGGGGTACCTATGGTACCCCCCTGCATTTGTATGCAGAAAGCGGCAGGCACCGCGCGGTGCCTGCCACTTTCTACATACAAATGCAATGCGTGCATTTTTAACATTGCTGCGGGTGCAGCTTGAAGCTGCACCCGCCGCAATGTTAAAATAGAGGATGTGACTGCCACCCTGGCGGTCACATCCTAATTGCACATGAGGGAACTCCGCAGCCCATGCGGAAGTTCCCTCCTACTCTATGGTGGCGGATGGACTCAGGTCCGTCCGCTATTATAATGTGCCCCTAAGTACGCACCCTCACTCCCTTCGACCTCCTAAGTATTTAAGAAAAATAAATTTCCGGCATCCTCTAATCCTCCTCCACTGTCTTTTGACACATCTTGCATCCCCACAAGGAGTTCACCATTTAAAATGAGGGAGTCGAGTGCAGGCCTCATGGTGAAAGAGGCTCTGAAAGAGCTGCTGATAGCATAGAGAGAGAGCTATGCAAAGAGCTTTTGACCAAGCCACTCAGAAGAGAGACAAAAACCCTTGCCTCTTGTGCGCCTGTACAGAACTGCACATGAAAGGGGAGATGGTGGCTCATGATGTCAAGAGTGCCACATACACCTCCCCACTAACCACCACTCTGAGAAGATTCTAGAGAGGTGGGGATATGAAGGCCTATCATCATCGTTTCTACCACCTCTGCTGTCTTCCTAGAGTCTCAAAGAAAATGGCGACCCACCTTCCACTTTTCAACCTCTTTGTTTGGCTGTCCAGTAAGCTGCACATGGTAGGGGAAAACCAAGGATCAACCTGTCCGTATGAGTGAGATCACAAAAGTGAAAAATAATTTCGGTTTTTCACTGCTTTGATGTTGGAGAATTGAATTATTGAATTTCGAATCTGGAATTCACTCATAGAAACTAAGCTGATTTTTGAGGTGGTGTGTGAGAAATTTGAAAATGGACGTTGGCGATCAGGTACAGAGAGGGTGTGTCATACTGAGTGAAAGTTTCAGTTGTACAATCAGGTCTTTAGCAGTGCACCAGCTTACAAACATTGATAAAATCACGCCTTTTGCCACTGAATGTAGAATGAATTAATTGTGATAACGATGGCTCAATGTTCCAATGTATGGTAGTTCTGGTACCATGAACTCACATGTGTTTAGAATGGTAGGGAAAGTGACTTCACAATTCCTGACCACAGAGATATTTTACTTGCCCAGTACGCATTAAATCCTTTTTCGAACAAAGCCTTTCTTCAAACACAACATAATTTACAAGACTTTCGGCCTTGAGAAAGACCTTGGCCAGCCTGCCACACAGACGAAACACGTGTCAGCAGTTCTTTTGTTTTTTTTCTGGCAACAAATAAATACAGAATATTATATCGAAAACGTACATTGGATTTTGGGATTACTTACCCCAGGAACTTACATACCTACATTAGGCACAAACCTACTGTATGTTCAAAACAGTTGACTTCTCATAACACCGAGACACTTTCTCTTGCTCCTACGCTCAATTGTGACCATTTACAATAAGTTTCAGCAAATATTGCCTGCAAATGTTTAAACCTATATTATGATTGTCAGAAACATGTAAAGGTTTAACTAAACAAACCAGATATGAAAAAGAAGATTGTGGACCTGGAGCGCCCCCGAGTTTTGTACATTATTGTAATGTGACAACGTGCCTTTTTCTGCCATCCAAATTTCACATTTACAGTGTTTTAACCGATGAGCCCAAGAAGAAACGTTTCAGAATGTTATTCTATGTAGGAAAGCAGGAATATGCTCACGTGCCTTGGTCGCCTACCATTATTTATCCAGATGCTATGTACCATGTGGCAATGCCATTCTCCTGAAATGGCAAATGTGTGTTTAATGTTTTCTTTTCATTCAAAATCGGTAAGACCTGATGACGCCAATTATTAAATAAAAAAAGGGACCAGGAAGTATCCTAAAAATTCGTGCCTTCCCAGAACCTGGCAAAAGCTTTGCTTTTTCTTCCCTCTCGCATTCACTCCCAGCAGTGCCACCTTTCCCTTCCCAGACCCCTGTTGCTGCGCACCATCCCAAGGCGCCACTATAAAGTTTGGCTTCTGCAGACAGGAGCAGCTGGGCCAAGCTACCAGGGAACGATAATGACCTCAGAAATCTGCTCTTAGCTCAACAACAATAGGGCGCTCAGTCTAGTGGAAAATTGCGTTCATCAGCTAACTCTGCTCAGTTACTAATTGGCGGTGCCAAATATTTTAAGAGCAATCGGAATGCGTAAGCAAAAAAATGAAGATCTTAATCCCCTGATTTGAATAGTACTTGCGCATTATTGCTCGCTTTCTGCATGTGGAGGACTGTCACGAGCAAAATGGAGGATGTAAACAAACAGGCCTAGCGCTTCTCTGCGGTGATGCTTCTGTGCTGTGTTGGAGGGTGCAACATATTTATAAGCGATTCAGAAAAGGGGGTGTTGATGGACAGAGTTTCTGAATTAAACAGAACACTCCTACCCAGTCAACAGATCAGGGCTTGATCCATCACCGTTTTTTAGCTCACTGCACCATCCCAGCTCAGAACCTGGCTGGCTACGTATTTATAAGCAGCTTGTTGGGGGGCACAAACACATTACAAGCATTAATTAGGGGTAGCTAGTCATAGCAACTGCTACTCATGGCTTGCTCTTTGATAACCCTGGAGTAGCACTTGCTACTCCTACGGCCTGATTAAAAGTCAGGTACTATTTATTGCACCAGATATATGATGATTCCGAGGGGGGAGGGGGGTCATTTACTGGGTGTAATCAACAACACCTATTGTGAGTTTCTGGGGAATAACATAAGGACTTTGGTCTTTTAATCACCAAAATCTGCACGGTATTGAAAATACAGTACACATTTACACTGTTAAATTTCGTCAGTCTTAATCTACCAAAATGTAATGAAGGTTGAGGTACTTAACGCATTAGATAAACCAGATATGTTAAATATCTTCCAACTTGTAATTCTGACCCGTGCATATTCACAGGTTTGCATGCAGGTTGGAACCCACTGACCCATTAGTAATTAGGACACTAGTCTTTCAGGACATGAAAGCAGGACTAGAAAGTATACAGGTTTGTTGCATTTTCTCTGCTCATGCCTTTCACTTAGCCCCTGGACAGAAAATAGGAATATCTTCAGGATATATCCAGATATATCCAGGAGTCAACTATGTGATCCCATCAAGGTAAAAGTGTGTGTGAAGTTACCAGAAGTTTGGTGACTTATTGTCCATAACAAACATAACCTTCTAGATGTGTAAGAATAAATGCTCTTAAGCAAAGAATGGAAATGACGCAATGATTCTGCATCTGCTTATCAAAGAGTTTTTTGCAGAGCCAACATGAAAAAGAACAACATTTAGCGGTTTTGCAATAACTGCCTTACTTTCTGTTGGTGGATGTATATGACGTTGCATTGGTCACATAGTCTGTTTTTGAGTGATTGGGTCAGTGGATTTAATTGCCCCTTTAATGCCATTAAGGCGTCCATTAGACACATTCCAAAATTCTGGGAACATGCAGAAGAAGCAACCCTCAATGCAAGCAACAACGAAAAGCACTGTATAGTTATTTAATTACTGATGAGTCAATGAAGATAACTTGGAAATGAGGCTTTGCATTATACATTAGTTTACCAATTCATCGATCGCACTTTACAATCATTGAGTTAGTTTGGGAAAATCAAAGCCTAGATTTCCAAAACTAAAATGCCTTGTTGTTTTTGTAAACAGAGAACAGCAGACTCTTAAACCCACCATTAAGAGTGGCGTAGAATTTTCGCTACCATCAACATTATAAACTGAGAGGCCCAAAATATTTAGTGCACCGTAACAAAGTCAAATATCCTAAATTAAATCAGAACAAAAGAATGATGCGAGCTCCACTGAAGGCAGTGGTGGACTTAGGACCAATAATGCTATATTATAAAAGTTGAGAGTATTTTACCTATTTCTGTTTTACATTTTGGAGTAGAGGTGTGAATTGCTACTAAGCAGAAATTGTTGGAATGCATTCTTTCAAGAGAGGGACTCTTTACAGGAAGTATCTAGTGGATTCCTCACAGATTTCCCGCCACATATCCTTCTCTTGCTAAGAAAAGATGCGCTTTTAGTGCTATGCATGGATATCAAATCTTCATTCATTGCAATGGAGGCTCTTTGACCCACTTTCTCCAAGAAAGGTGATACTCTGTGTGTTGCAAGTGTAGGTTGAGCTTGCTGCCTTCTCTTTCTTCCATGGTCTGGCCCACTGTCTCTATCCAGTTATAAGCCAACTGGTAAGCCTTAGTTAGATTTTTACAGCCACCCCAGCCCCATTTTGCCTGACCTTCGTTACCACTTCCACCCTTGCTTGGGTCCAATTTGGTTGTCTCATATCCAAACCCACCCGTCTGTATGCCATTTAGCACTCTATAAGGTAAGGAAAGATATCATTTTTTGTGGTTGACTGACTTTTCCTGTCTTGATTTACAGGTTTAAGGACTCTGTAGACAATGGCACTTCTAAACATTGTTTCAGGGTGAGTGCTGTCCCTCTAAAACATGTACAGTTCATTGGTTTCATCTAACTGACTTTATTTCTGTAAAGCCAATATAGATAAGCCTAGAGAAATAACCCTTCTTTGAGGAAAATATCCTTAAAAAATCTTCTTAATGCAGCGCTTTTATAATGTGCTGTGTGATACTTTCTTACTTCCTGGTCTGACTAACATTTCATCTTTAGCTCCTCCGTACTCTTTTGGGAGTGAAGTGTTCGGCCTTAATAAATGTAGTTAACAAAATGTGGTTTACCACTCATGTCCTCTCTTCACTCTCCCCACGGCCTCCCCTTTTGCTTCACCTGGTTCATCTTTACCCCTTTTGTTCTTTCATCATCTTATTCTGCTACCATCCTTACTGTTGTATTCTTACTTGTAATGCACGTATGTAAATCTGATCAATATATAAATAAATAGATATTAACTGCAAAGGGGTGATATTTATTTAGACAATATTTAGGACACAGTTGTTAGGCCAGACGATATTCTAACAACTATATTCTTGTACCTCACTCTACCAAAAAAGATGCAGCCTCATTGACTTCTTATTAATTAATTATCATGCTCTGACTCTTCTAGTGCAGTGGTTGAGGATACAGTGAGCCCTCTTAACTAGACAGGGTTCCCAAACAAAATTGTAGAAAGTATATAGTGAGACACAGATATTGAGTTGTAAATATAGTGATGTTAAAAATATCATGGGTCAGAATGTAAAAGGTTATAGTTTTCTTTTGTAAATTGTGATTGTTCTTAAAAAATTAATTGTCTGTTATACAACTGTAATTTATATCTTTTAAAAGTGTATTTTGTGCATATTCCACATAACTATTATAATTTGTCATGTGGAACCAAATTGAATGCAGATTTAAGGTCCACAAAAGAAACATATAGATAAGCCTTGTTTAAGACCACGACTTCCCTGTATATAGTAAGAATCCTGAAAACCTAGTCAATGGTGCTGACATTTCTGTCTGCAAAATGGAGAGTATGTTATTCACTCCAAACCAGTGTTGATGCTTCTCTAGGAAATGTCAACTTTTGTATGCCATCTATTAAACAAATGTGTCTGTAGTTGGTCAAGTTATCCCTCCATCTTTCCACGTCCTATGAATGGCAATACCAACCAATATAGCATTTCGTAAGCACCTGATGTAAGTTGCACACACTTTCATTTATGATCCCATCAGGCCTGTGTTTTAGCAGAGACAATAATCATTATACCATACAACATCTCCATGAGCTCTATTTTTACTACTACTGCATTGGGGGTCCAGAAATTCATTTTCAATGAATCATTCCCAATAATGCCTTCCTCTGTTCGCCCTTACAGCTCAGTGAAGTAGTTAATTAAGGCTTGGGGTTGGATAAAAAGATCTGTAGTGCTCAGACTATTGCAGCTACCATTGGCCACGATGTGCCAGAAATCTTTACTATCGTTGTCTTTTGCTGCTATTAGTAAGTCCTGTCACTTTATTATTCCCATTCTCATCGAGTCACTAATTGCATAGGTTTGTAAATTTTTCTTGCCTCTCTTATTAGAATCTGATTTTTGCACGTGAATGCTAAAATGAAAATATTTTTGCCACAATTACATTCCTTTTTAAACCATGAGGAATTGTGTTAGTGTTCCAAGTAGTTGGTTAAATATCCCTCTAAAAGTATTTACTGAGGGACGCAAAGACGTTTGTTTGTATGTTGCCAAGTACATTGTGACTGGTTCTGGTGTTGTCACATCTTTGTATATGTGAGCTATGATTTGTGGCTGTTCTTGATTTCAGGCCCATTTAATGGACCTTTTGTTGTTCGATACCCTTAGTTTCCTAGTTTGTTACAAGTGAGCTAGACCTGCTGATGCTTAAATATATCTTCCATGGTGAGATTAAAAGCACCGGGGTCACTACCTCTCTCCCCAGTTACCTTCATATCATTCGTATCTCATCATAGGTGCAAGTCTACCAAGATACAATTGATCCTGTTTATGCATTTACTCTTGCTGGCGCTATGGTGGCCACTGATGTCAGAACAAGCATGGCTGTTGCAGGCCCTTAAGGCCTTGTGTTTCAGGATGTCATTTGAAAGGTAATAGGATACCATTTTTTAAGGGCGGTAACAAGGTAGGTGATGGCCCACTTCTCACCTTCTTTCTCCCTAAGTGTTGTCTCTCATCCCTGTCTTGAACCTCAAAGGTCTTGTTAAAATCATGTGAACGATGATGGGGTATTCCTTTATGCACATTTCCTGTGTGACTCAAAGTGTCTTAGGGTTTCAGAATCCCTATTGCCCAGCACACTATTGTTATAGAAATTATGTATATAGAATTTGTGTCGTGTCTGTGGAGTTTCAGTGATTCCTAGACTGTCATGGGAATTAATATGTAGCTGTTTGATTGTCCAGTTTAAAGTTACCTTTATCCATTTCGCTATTCCCACTCATGTGTGACCTACTCCTTTAGTTTGAGCTTCAATGCAGTAATTGATATGCCTTTGTCTAAATATCGGGCTGACACTCCATGTCTCTGGAATTTATATATGTCACGCTGGTCTATGAATATGCCCTATTCAAGGTCAGCTAGTTTGGAATTGATTCCTGCTATATTGTAGGATAAAATATTAAGGGCATTTATATGTCTGTTTACTAGATATCTGTGCCTCCTGCAATGTGCAATCATTGCTTTGCTTGACGTATTGGCCCTGTTTAGAAAAGTACTAGCTGGATCTATTAGAGGGTACTTTTTTTAGGCAGAAAGGTACTTTAGTGCTAGTTTCAATCCACACTTGCTAATCTTGAGTCCCATGTGGTGAGTTCACCATCATGTTTATTGGGTATAAGGGTTTGGAGACCTTTTGGTCTCCTTTTGGTCTGTTTCGCGCCGGGATGCCCCCGGGTAAGCTGAGCGCGCTATAAATTTCATATAATAATAATAATAATAATAATAAGAGTTAATTGGGCAGGGCATAAGTGGCCCTGGGAGCAGTTATATTAGAATTGGATTGAGGAATTTGTAGGAGGATTCGTAAGTCAAACCCTCATCAATAACTTTATTTTTTTTTGCCTGATTACTTATTTATTTATTTTTTCAAGTTTTGGATACATTCCTTGGATTATTTGACTTGCATTGGAGTTCCGTGTTTCAATGGTTTATGTTTGCGTTTTTGGTGCTTTTTTAATTCATATTTTTCTAGGGCTGTATTTTTGGGATGTCATTTTATTATTCATGGCTTCAGCTATGAAATCGTAATTATTATCATGTTTTAAATATTTATGTTAATGGGTGGACAATATTATTTTTTTATCTTATGTTTATTTACACATTTGATTTTTGTGGTGCTAGATTATTTTTATAGGTAGTCAAAAAAAATTGTTTATTTAAAATAATGTTGGTTATCTTGTATTTTAAATGTATTCATTTTTACATATTTATTATAATACATGTTTTATTATCAATCTGAAATATTGTCTTTTTAATTTTTTTATTCAGATGGATATTTTAAATTAGCTTTATTAATATTTAGAAATATGTATTCATAAAGTATGAGTGTTCATTTTTGGGACGTTAAATGTTGTTGTTTAGTGTGTTTTTCCAAAGTAAAGCTCTTGCTATTGAGTCTAGCAGTGGTAGGCTTTGATCGTTACTAAACAGCCTTACTTTGAATGAATTTGTTGTATTAGGGATTGCTCCATTCTTTGCTCCTGGTAACTTTGTTCTCTTAATTATTTCTAAGAATTTGTTGAGTGTAGACTATGGTAGTGTTGCGCATACTGTAGCTTCTTCCAAATGTTCCTTGGAAGGAATCATGCTACCATTGAATTGTAAGTTGCACTTTGTTAGGTAAAGGTGCTTATACGTATGGGATTTTTTAATTTTGATATTGAACATGTTTCAAATATAATTTACTGAATGTTGGAGAGCATGACTTAAAAGCGGCATTCATCAAACATGTATCACATTGAGTTGAGGTTAGTAAAATTTTATTGTTGTATAAATGATCATTGTTTTTTTCATTATTGTGGTTATCATATAGCAAAAGTGTGGCTTTTTATATGTGATTATTAAGTGTTGGAGTAGGTCTATAGCTTCATTTTTTTTTGTTACTGGTGTTTCTCTGGCTATTCTATGTGTTCCGGCAATGATTTTGTCATCAATTTGTTTGTATTTATTGTTTAAGACTAGGGTCATGGTGTTAATGTTTTACATTTTTGGGGCTATACTTGTGTAGGTCTACATTGTTTTTCTCAGTATAGTGTCATACAACCCAAAAGACATATCCAAACTCATTAAGCCATTTCTGACTATGGCTGACAGTATAGACCCAGTGAAGATTTTTGACCTGCAGTAAAGCTCTTAAGTTTGAAGGTAAAGCTTTTGACTAGGATGACCCAATAACATTTTTCAAAAGATAACCATGAAGGGTGCTTAGATCCATATCTATCTAATTTTACTTTCATATTTTTTATTTGAAGTACTTGTATTACCTGGGGAATTCTACGTTTTGTTTTGCGGTAACCCAAACGTGTTTCAAGGGCGGCAAAAAAGTCAATTGGCACATGTATGTAAGACTACTGTAGTACACAAAGGTCTGTAGCAAACTGTAAAAACCATTGAAAAGGACTATGCTGATTCTGGGGAGGAAAATGAAAGTAATATTTTATGAATGTTGTCCTCTTCCTCCATACAGTTGGATGGTGTGGTAATAATAGCTTCCATTGTTGAACCTCGTAAGAGGAAATCCCCTGCGTGTGCTACATGTCTTATCAGAACAAACATAAGATTTCTTGCTGATTCTGGGTCTCCTTTTATCCTTATCAGTACCAAGGACTTTGAAAGATTAGGTGTTGACCTTCAAATGGACCAGTCCAACATAAAGATCTTTGCGTATGATGGAAAAAGAGGGGAGGTCCTTGGCAAATGTGAGGGGAATTTAGAGTTCAAAGTGGATTTGCTTTGAGAACTGTTTACATTGTGAATGATGATGCAGGTGCAGGTTTATTGGAGTGGGAAGAGCAGGGTGAGCTTGGGATCAATTTGGATCCCAATCATCGGGATTTGGTTTTGTCAAAACATGAAGCCAGTCAATTCTACTGCAGTTCTTCCACTCCCACCCCAGTGCATGCTGCCTCCGTGGGACAGTTATCCAATGATGACTGGACCCAAAAGTATCCTGAGATTTTTAGTAGTGAGCTGGGGAAACTGAAGGGTTTTCAACACCGTATTTTCCTTAAGGAAGGTGCCATGGCTATTGCACACAAGGTGCGCAAGGTACCATTGAGATTACGTAGTGAACTCAAACTGGAACTTGAGCAGTTGTCCACCATGGGCTTTATTGAGCCCATTGAGGGGTCCGAATTGTTGGCTCCCATTGTTTTGGCGTGCAAGGTGGACAAATCTCAGAATGTGCATGGACTTGCGCAACCTAAATGCTTGCATATGGGTGGACCGCCAACCTCTGGCAACCTTGGAAGGTGTCAAGTATTTCTCCTCACTCGATATCTGTTCCGCTTACCACCAGGTGGAATTGTGCAAGGATTCAAGACACCTCACGTCCTTTGTGACACCTGAAGGTGCGTTTCGTTATGTACCGTTTGGATTGGCGTTGGCTTCTGCAGTGTTCCAGGGCCTCATGAGAAATCTGTTTAAGAGCACTGCAGGAGGTCTGTTTTTCGAAGACGACATCCTTATTCATGGGAAAGCCGAGTTAGAGCACAATACTAGAGTCAAGTAAGTGTTAGAGATTGTCAAATCTAGTGGGGTAACACTGAGGAAAGATAAGTGCACATTTTTTCAAGAAGGTGTAGACAACAGGGGCACCACATTTCTGGGAGGGGTGTTGAACCCAAGGTGAAGCTTTTGGATGCCATCCAAAATGCAACTGAACCACAGAATCAGGACCAGCTCTGTTCCTTCCTTGGGCTGTTTGAGTACTACACAAAATGTGCGGACAACTTCTCAGACAGGACTGTGTGTTTGACTGAGCTCCTAAAATATAATGTTAGGTATGTGTGGAAAGACGAGTGTGGTCGTGATTTTAAGCTTCTTAAAGAGGCAATTGTACAAGCACGCCCCCTCAAGTTATTCAATATTAATGATAGTTGCATTATTACCACAGATGCCAGCAATGTGGCATTAGGGCCTGTTCTTATGCAGAAGAGATGTAGCAATATAGAGGAGACCATCGCTTTTGCCTCTAGAGCACTTCGGGGGTGGGGGCAGAGAACACTTACTCCACGATTGAAAAGGAGGCCCTAGCCCTGTGATGGGGTGTACAGTATTTCCAGAAATTTTTGTGGGGGAACGAATTTGTTCTGAGAACTGACCATAAACCACTGGTGGACCTCTTTATCACCAAGGGTGGTGGCAGGGCCACTCCACGCATAGCCAAGTGGCAGTACAGACTGAATGAGTTTAACTATCGTCTGGAGTACATCCCAGGGGTCAAGAACCATGTGGCTGATTGTCTGTCCAGGTTACCTCTCACAGAGGTTGCTGTCGACACTGTGAGTGAGGATTCGGAAATGTTATGTGCTGTTGGTGCGGTAGCTGACACTGTTGAAGGTGCTCTCTCCGAACTTGATTGGAATCTGGCTGCATCCGAGGATGTTGAGATCAATAGTGTGATGAATTTTGTGGTTAACGGCTGACCCAACAACATGAATTTGGCTGCTGAGCTGATTCCCGTCAAGAGAGTATGTGATGAATTGTCCCTTGTGGATGGAATTCTGCAAAGGTGGGGTTATTGGTTGTGCTTGGGAGCATGCGCAAGAAAGTTTTGGATCTGGCTCACAAAGGTCACCTTGGGATTCGTGCCATTAAGCACAGGGTTAGAGAGGACTTCTGGTGGCCGGGTGTAGATAGTTCCATCGAACATTTTGTTTGTGATTGTGGTGCGTGTGTCTTGACTGATAAAATCCAGGTAACCCACCCTTCCTCCATTAATCTCAATGCTGTATGAACTCACCTTGGTGAAAGCTGGGTTTTGATGTGGCTGGCCCTTTTGATGCGATGGGAAATTCTCTGAAGTATGCCTTGGTGTTGATCGATTATGTGTCTAAATGGTCCGAGGTGAGGTTTGTGGATGTGGTCAATTCTGCAGCCATCATCAATTTCTTCAAGGACGTTATTCTTCAGGAGCATGGCATCAAGCATATCCTCACCTTCCTTTACCACCCCCGCAGCAACGGTCTTGGTGAGCGCTTTAACCGCGTTATCAAGGAACAGTTACAGTTGGCCTTGATCAATAGATTGCACTGGAAGGTGGCGATCACTGACATGTTGTGGGTGATGAGAACCATTCCTCACACGAGTACTGGCATGTCTCCTTTCACCTTGCTAAGGGGTAGGGTAGTGGGTTCCAGGCTGAACAAAGACTGGATGTCAAGAAAAGAGGATGATCTGCTGAAGTTGGACAGGGTGGCTGATGTCAGAGCTGGTGCGCAATCCAAGTATGCGTCCGAATATGTCAGAGCATCCCCGGTGTGTGCAGGAGATTGGGTGAGGAAGAAGAAACCTGTCCTGGTTCGCAAAGGATCCCCTCAGTTTTCTGGTCCTGTGAGGGTGAGGGAGGTGAGAGATCTTGCGGTGGTATTGGAGAATGGCAAGACCTGGAACAAATCTGCTATCTCTGTGGTGCCAGGGTCGAAAGCTGAGTTTGTGAGAAGAAAATTAGGGGTCCATACCCCTTGCACAATTGTGCCTCCATGGGGGGGGGGACGTCCAAGAGTACTTGTTCCTGACAAGGGTATTGTTCCCCAGGAATGCTCCTCTAGAACAAGAGCTGCTCCCACCAGATTTCAAGAGTATGTCTGGTATTAAATTTTGCACGACAGGTTTTGTCAACCTTGCAACCTTTGTTGGCCTTTTGTTTTTCTTTTGCTACTTTTGTTGTTATGTTTTCGTTACTTTATTGTTTGCCATATGAAGGAAGGGGGTTTGTTGGGACCTCATGCTCTCTGTGCGTTCCTCCCCTGCGTTCCCTGCATGGAACATGGAATGCAGTGGTTTTGGCAGTTGCTCTGGGGGAGCTGGGAGACAGACGGAATAAAGAAGACTGGAAAACTTACCTTTGTATTATCTTCTTTTCAGGCACCCAGGCTTTAGAGAATCTTTGGGGGTCTCCTTGCTGGAACCAAGCATGAATAAAGTATCAATAAGGGACTTACTCTCCTATAAGGGGGTACATCTGCACTCCAGGAAAGGTAATGTTTCAGATTGCCTGTGCACCTACTTTGTTGGCTGATAAGAGCTGTCTCTTCTCCCCAGGGCTAAGAAAAATGATGGCAATACCCCTAGCTTTCGTGCAAGTGGAGCACACTAGTAGGAGAATTCCAGACACGTTTCAGAGCCCTGAGGTAAAGGGGACAGAGGGCCACCAACAACTATGAGCTAGCACGCTCAAAGACTAACCCTGCAGCATCCTTTCACCCCTGCTAGCCATGTCAGACTCAGGTGGTGAATACTGCCATGCAATGCTGACCTAGCAGGATTTGGCAATTGCAGAGGTGAGGGTAAGCCAGTGTGGTTGGCTCTGTCCTGGCCTCGGCCACTGCCTTAAAATTCGTGGTCAGTTGGTGGCTAGCCAAGATTTAAATTAGGCTCAAGGTGGAAATGAGGCCCAAAATGAAATCTTTGATGATAGCACATTCTACTAACTCAAGTTGGTTTGAGGAGAACTCACTGGCAATGTTACACAGTGTGCACTGCTGAACTGGATACACCTCTTGTTCCATAGAGGCAGATCCACTTAAAGATTTGGTTAAGAAAAAAGGTCAGCCACTGACTCACATATTCACTTATTAACTACCCCACTCTCTCACTTTGTCTTTGACTTGCTTGATGGCCTAAATATGCATGGTTTTCCTCATACCCCCAATCAGTACTGTGATATGAAAATGATACATAATACTAGTGAAGCCTGGACAATTTTATTATTTCTTGTGCCAACACATCATTTACATATAAGCTCCTTTTACTTTGGCAGAACTTGGCAATGACAAGTGGTGGGTGCCACTGGAAAAGGAATATAGGAGTGCCACACACCACTAGGTACCCTCTCGTATTACGCAACGAGCAGTAGAGCACCACTGGGTAGTGAACCTTGTGTAAACCTGACACATCTGTACAACCAAATAAATAATAGAACACAAGATTCCCCATCTACTTAACATGGCAACACCCAGGAGCAGCAACCTTAATTGCAGGCTGATTCTTTTCTTACAAATTCACACAAAAACTGCCCACCCTGACTAAGAAGCTTCTATGAGTGGTGCAAAGGAAACAGGCTAATTCTTATCCATAAACCATACTTGCACTAAATATTATGCCCTATCACCTTAAGGTGGCGGTGATTATGAGCAGCAGTAAAGTAGGCAAGACAAGTCTCCGCTCTAGAGCATGGATGCAACAAAAAAGGTTTGACTAATTCTCCAATATGCACAGCTGCGGAGGAGGCAGACCTACTGTCAACTATGAAGCATTCCAAAATTACACAATATCTCTTATCGCCCCAACATAGAAGCACCCATGAACAGCTGCAGAGAGGGCAGGTTGACTCTTAGTCCTGAAGCATATGTACATAGTACACAATGCCCTACCAGAAAACATAATAGTCACCATGAGCAACTACTGAAGAGGTTGACTGATTTTAACCTCTGGAACATTAAGAAAGGCCCAAAGTGCTCTATGAGGCAACATAGCAATACAAACCATAAAACTTTAAGAGGGAGGTTGGTCCTCTGATCTTGAGGCCGTATAGATCGTCCTGGAATTTTTGCCTGTCAATACTGTGGAATTATTATTTCAAAAGGTGCCTTTCCAAGCCATTAATAAGCTGTACACCTTCTTTCAATTGCAACTGCTGTTCTGTCACCTGCTTGCCTCGGGACTGCTTTCTTTTTCATCCTGACAGAAGGTGCCAAGGAGGCTCTAGCAGAATGAAAACACAAGCAGCTGGGAAGGGCAATGTTGCCTTTTTTGCACTGCTGATGAATTCCTGATATTCATACTCCTGTTTCTCCACTGGGTCACCACTATGATACTGTGGGATCACAAAGCAGTCAATATTTTGGGCACACTGGCTGCTTTGTGACCGCACCCTCATTTTGTGCTGTAACTGAGGTACTAGTCAGTTGCAGGGTCCAATCAAAGGGAGCTGCAAAACCTCTTACCTCCATTTTCATGAGACCAGAGTCCTTTTCCAGCTCCTTCTGAATAACTGTCGGACCACCATCCCTGTATCCACTTTCTCCTAGTGCGGACGTTTGTTTTAAAAGCATCCTCTGTCCCTTAAAGGGATGGAGATACTTTGTAAAATGAAAGGTGGAATTCACTGAAGGACAACAGAGGATTATACAGTGCTCCCCTGGACCAATTCCTGCTCTCCCTAGAACCGAGCCAACACATTCACTCACAAGGTGAATCTCTCAGTCCAAAAGGGGCAGCTTCCACTTTATGAATGGAATATTTTTTTTAAACATCTTTTTATTAAGCAATAATAGAACATAACACAATACAAAACCGACCAGAGTGCATTGAGTGACTGCCAATGTATACAATGAGATATTAATGGAATATTAACCTCTTTGGGGAGTCTGTAGCAGAGCACCAGTTTGGGACTGCAATTGTGGTTGCAAACCATTGATGCATTTCAGTCTGACTCAGTAGGAGGGTGGTGCCTCCTCCTACTAAATCACAATCAGTTGCAAACAGCATTTTGCAAGTTGGGAATGCATTTCCACCTCGCGTTTGAGTCCTTTACACAATGTGACTTGCCTTCGTACACGCACCAAGCCTATGAACTTGCTAACCTCAGGCTTTGCAACTGCAGAAAGGCTATGTACATCGATTCCGAATTGCAGAAATAATGCGTGAACGCACTGGAAATCAGTGCAGATTTTGAAGCTGCATAATGCAGAAGGAGGAGCTTAAATGTTGCGCTTCGTCTATTCTTTATGTTGAAAATGCTACCCTCTTGACCACCAAAGTAAACGGGGACGACATTATCAATTGATCTTTAATTTAGTTTTCCAGAAGGGAAAACCTAACTATGTCTTCTGATTCACTGGTGACGCATGAGCTGATTCAGATATCCTTTGATTCACATGACAAACAGCTGCATACCACATTAGCCCAAGCAATGGCAGTCACCCATCTCTGCAGTCAGCCTTTCTTCTTCCCAGACTGAGCTAGACATTTCGGAACAGGCACTGGCTTTCCAATATCCCCTTCGCAAAGAATGATGTCAGGTAACAAAGACTGTGGTGCCACCCATTGTACGCATTCTCTTGGACACCCCTTTAAGTGGCACTGAGTGAAAAGGGGTTTTATGATTAACCGAGAGCTGCTATTGGCTTAGGGGGTGCTTTTTAAGAAGAGGAATTCTTTGATCAAAATCAGGATGAAACACAGTTTCTCAGGCTCCACTGATCCATTTAAGAAAGTGGTTAAGGACTACAGCAAATTTACTATTGATGTTTACCTCATTGTTCCCTGGAAAGACCCATCGACTCCCCTTCACTATGTAGATCTTTCTACATGGTTCACAAAGCCCGAGTACAAAGATAAGTGTTCACTCAAGTCAAAAGCTGTCTGCAATATGAAGCGAACATCAGCCAGGTCAAGACTTGAGTTTCCCTGGTGAACATGTATCTGCTTGAGAATTGGTGTTGTCCGAATGAAGAATGAATGAATTAATTTCATTTGTGGAATATAAAGTAGAACATACTGAGTTACCCTAATGGGTAACCCAAAGCAAGCAACAAAGAGGTCAGTGTGCATACGTTTGTACACCATCGAGAGTAGAGCAACATTTTAAAACATTTATGTGACAGAATTATTAGACAGCACGTAACCCAATGGGAAATAATTCTGTGTCTTAGCAGTAATAAATTAAAAAGCTCTGCCTGTAACCTCTAATACGGGCCTTTTTGATCGCCAGCACTGCTAACAGATGGGAGGAGCCAATCTAACATTTCTTCAAAGCAGATTGCAGAAACGTTTGGCCAGTGCTATAGATGGTGTGATGAGAGATGCACATAATAGGAAATAATAATAAGTGAGATTTATAGAGCGCACAGCTCCCTCCTACGGAGGTGTGCCAGCGCTAGGTTGCAGATTCGCAGTGAGGAAAGACTTAGAAGAAAAAAGGAGAGCTTTGGGAGGTTAAAAAGCCAGGTTTTCAGTGCTCTTCTAAAGGCCTGTTCTGCCTCCGTCATGGGGGGGTGGAGAGGCATAGCATTCCAGAGTCACGCAGCTTTCACCGAGAATGCTCTGCTGCCTATCCTGGTCTTTAAGAAGCGAGGAACCCTGAGCAGTTTCAGGTGATTAGATTTCAGAACCTGGTCTTGATGGAGGTTCTGCAGTCTTTGTCGCAAGAAACCTAGGCCCCAAATTCTGGTGGCTCTGTAGGCGAGAGTGAGTGCCTCAAACTCGATCCTTCTAATGACGGGTAGCCAATGGAGGCTCCGCAAGTGCAGAGAGATATGATGGCGGAACAGCACCTTCCTAATTAATCTGGCTGCAGCATTTTGAATTATTTGCAGCCTGGGGACCAGATAGGCTGGTAATCCAAGTTAAAGGCTGTAGGAATAGTCTAACCGGGATGTGACCAGTGCATGGACCACTGTCTTCCTGTAATCCATAGGCAGGAAGTGAACGACTTTCCATAGAGCTCTCAGCAATTCTGAGTCATCCAGGCCCTGATGTTATTCATACATTGTTCAAAGTTGGCAAAGGCAGCTTCCGAGTGTTCTTTGAAACAGAACACCAGCTGAGTGTCATCAACGTAGGAGACCACTCTCACTCCCCATTTCTCAACCGTGGTCACAAAGGGAGTCAAGTAAACATTAAATAGTAGAGGGCTCTCTGCAGAGCCCTGGGGGACCCCACAGAGAAGGGGTTTCTAGGAGGAGTTGTATGGGCGGAGAAATACTTGTTGAGAGTGGTTCTCAAAAATCGACTGGAACCAAGAAAGTTCCCCTCACTCCTAAGAGCTTGAGCCTCTCCAAAATAATCTGGTGCGTCACAGTGTCGAATGCTGCAGAGAGGACCAACAGCACCAGCATTTCAGAGCTGCCTTGGTCCACAGCTTAACGCATGGTTTGGGCAACTTCTAAGAGTGCTGTCTCCGTGCTATAGCCCTTTCTAAAACCAGATTGTGAATCATGGAAGCAAATGTTTGATTCTAGGAACTCGGACAGTTCTGAACTTCCTTCTCAAGAATTTTAGCTGGTGCTGGCAGAAGGACGATGGGCCTAAAATTCTTGTGTTCAATGAGTCGGCGTCAAGTTTCTTAAGAATAGGCAGTAGACTGGCCTGTTTCCAGGCAGCAGGATAAATACCAGTCGTCAGGGAGGAGTCCCAGATCTGGTTCAGATGCACATTGAACCTAGGGGCACAGAGTTTACAAAAGTGAGCCGGGCAGGGATCTCTCGGAGATCCTGATTTACATTTATACAGCTCTCTTAGAGACACCTCAGGAAGTAGTGGGCGGAATTCAGACCAAGTGCCAAGAAGATCAGGGATTAGATTTGGCACAGCAAAGGCAATGTACGAGAGAAAGGTGGAGTAGATCAATTGGATTTTCTCCTGAAAGGAGTCCGATAGGTCAGTGCAGAGGGCAGAAGAGGGTAAGACTGTGCTGACAAGAGCCATGGGCTTGGTGAAACATTGGACACTTTTAAATAGATCTTTGACTGAGTTGTCCGATAGTTTCATTTGGTTAGCAAAGTTGTCTCTCATGATGCTGAACTTCAGCCTATGAAAATTTTTCAAAGCCGCTCTGTAGGAGCATTTAACCACCGGATTGTAGTATTTTCTGCAGGAGCGTTCAATCCTCAAGCCTCTTACATAGACTTTTCTTTGCTCGTAATTCCATGGAGAACCAGGGGGCAGAGGGTTTTTTCGTAAAAGATGTCACTGATCTAAGAGGGGCTACACTGTCTAAAGCGGAGGTGACCCAACAGCTGAAACTGGGTACATCACTGCTTGGTACGCCCATGAGCTGTGGCTCTTGAAAACAGTCTTTTTGGATATATGTAGGGGATGGAGGGGATGAAGCGAATAGGTGAACTGCAAGATGTGCCCAGCAGCAAAAAGGCTGCAGAGGTATGGACCAGATGATATTTTTTAAGCAGATACCTGGGAAGGCTACAATGTAATGTTCACACAATCTGAAAGGCAGCTGTCTATGGCCTGGGTGATGATTTTCCTAAAGTCTAGAGACAGCAGCAAGATAACTCTTCTCAAAGACCATAGAACGAGAAGACAAGAAGAAACAATTGTTGCTATTTGTGGTTTGAAAGACCGCCTGGGTAAAGGGTGTCCAGGACAGATCTCAATACGTCATATTTAACAGTCCTAGCCCATTACCTTTTTCAAAGCACTCCTTACCTAATATATGTAAGTACAGCACACTCTTATATGAAACAATTGTTAATCCAGGATTCTATCTAGGCGTGTGAAGTTTATGTTACATGAATAAAGTCTTTGTTAGGTCCCGATTATCAGGGGCGGCTCTAGGCTCATGGTGGCCCTGGGCAGGGCGCATAGGTAGGGGGGCCCCGGAAGAGGGGGTCCGGGCAGGGTGGAGCGCGGAGGCCAGTGACGAGGGGGGTGTCAGGGTGTTTGAAAGTGGAACAGAGCCGGAGGCCGCCAAATCCCTGCCAGGGGCCGCCACACAGATATGTATCCATCCTCAGAGGATTATTATATTAAGGATATATATTGGCGTGGTGGCCCCTGGGGTTTGGCGGCCCTGTGCAGGTGCACAGCTTGCACATGCCTAAGGCCGCCCCTGCGATTATTGGCCTATCCATATTTTACATGTTACCTACATTTCTTACATATACACTCTGGTGCAGGGCACACCGAACATTTTAGGCCTATATGGCAGCAGTGGAGAGTTGCTTGGAATGGTATCCATCATGAGTGATTTTAAAAACAGTTTGTGCCAACCTTCAGGCAATATTTAAATGGGGCCCTAAACTGACCTATAGAGGGGTCCCTGTCACTTCTCAGGAAGCATAGAGCAGTCCCGTGGCGATGGAGTTCACAATGCCATCAATGAGGATTTCTAAGTGCTTGCCTGCCATCCCTACATTATCTTGGTATTGACTGTCATAAAGTAATAAGCCCCTGGATTTGGACAGATGCACTATGAAAGATTTAGCATCGGAACCCCAAAGGGGTTGACAGTACCACTCACAGTGTCTGGGTTTTAGCAGTGCCAAAGCTGCCATTTCTAAGTTCAAGCCTCTAGTGCCTGGATTGTGCATAGGCAATGAGTTGGCCTGCTTCCTGTGAAGGATATATGTCTTTGCAAGGAAGGTTTTCTGAGTCAGAATGTCACAGCTCATGGGAGACACAGAGGACTGCTCATGCTTAATCTGATTTCTGAAATTGAACCTTCTTAAAGAACATTATCACAAAACTCCTTTTGCCATGTGTATTCTAATAGCTGTGGTTTGCAAAGCCAGTGCTTAATTTGTAAAAAAAAAAAATAGGTGCCAGGCCCAAGCTTTTTCTCATAATCCTGCCTCAAGCACTGCGGAATGTTGGGGTTGCCCAATATCAAGGCTGCCTAGTCTTAATACCACCTTGTGTCTCTTTCTTACACCACCTTACACTACCTGCCCCATTTATCTCAATATTGCAGGTTCTTTTTTATCTCTAATTTGTCCCCTTGACACGGTTTTCCTAAATTCCCTTCCCCCGTATTCTTCCCCTTTCATCCCTTTCACTCTCTTGTTCTGAATCAAAGTTTGACGATTAAAAATAAATCCCAGTCCCCAAAAAGGAGGGATGGTGGGACCCACCTGCAACCACCGGCTCAAATTAAGCAATGCATAGTCCTGACAAAATCCAACCCATTGCCTGAGAACATTCTCTCTTACACTCATTCGACTGGAAAAAGGTTTTGATAAATTACAGGATCATGTGGTGATTACCTAGGTCAGGTAAAATAATGTTTGAGGTGAAACATTCCTGCTGATAAAATGATAAAAAAATAAATGTGGCCCTAATAATAATGTAAAAAATAGAACATACAATCAGCAATATAATTATAGGCAAAATATATATTATATAGCTGTATATCTTAAGTCATGGACAGCACCATTTGAAATTCGGGTCGTGATGTGCTTTTCACACCCCTGGCCCCCTCAAAAAATAATTACATTGACTTATGGGTCCGCTGAGAATGAGACTCGAACTGTGACTCCAAGAAATCCTATGACAAGTGTTTCATTAGGAATATAAAAATCGTGATTTTATTTCCAACAGATGCACACAAATGTTGAGTCTCCGAAGAAACATTAGGTGAATATTCTCGCACGT
Source organism: Lissotriton vulgaris (assembly GCF_964263255.1). NCBI lineage: Eukaryota > Metazoa > Chordata > Amphibia > Caudata > Salamandridae > Lissotriton > Lissotriton vulgaris. The sequence goes on along the minus strand of NC_141700.1, from coordinate 175,689,831 downwards.
TGAAGCCTTTTAAACTCAGATTTAGTAGCATCTGTTGATGTGAAACTTTTGACATGGCTAATGAAAGGCTGACTGACTTTTTGGAGTCGTAAAAGAGAATTTTTGCATTTTTGCCTGGTTTAATGGGAGCCCGGTCCTGTTCTCTGCAAGGTCTTCTATCACGGAAGCTGATTAGATCAAATTTATCCCTTGCCATTAGAGGATTCAAAACTGTTAAATACGTCTCATTTAAAATTAAACCCCAGTTCTGCTGAGGATTTTTTCCTGTTAGTAAAGGCCAAGACATTTGATGCTGTGGACGGCAGCCCTAGCAACTACGTTTAGCAAATGGCGTCAGCTCATGCTACATCCGGTTGGAAATCTAAATATAAAAATTAAGACGGCGCATGATGGCGACGCACTAGATTGGTGCGTCTGCGTGCCTCACAACAAAAATAACTACGTGGAGAACCAGGGTGATGCAAAAAGGAACGTATTTTTCAGTTTCTGAACTTGGAAGACGCATTAAATTTTTTACTTTGGCTCAGATCCCGACCTGGCCAGAAATCGATTAATATTTGTATTTCTCCTTGTTGTTTCCTCTTTCTAAGTGTGTTGTATCCTGCAGCACACGAAATACCTCCAAGGATTGTTTTCGTGCAGGAGGCGCCCCTTCCTGCACGAAACCAATTCTGCCGGCAACATAGGCGCCCTTGCACCACAGCGCAAGGGTGACTGCGTTGGCGATAGGCTGCACTGAGAGCGTGAGCGTAAGGAGAGGACAGGAATGCGCTATATTTTGATAAATATGGAACCTTCTTGCCCTCTCCCTGCCACGCAACACAGCAAGTTGCCTTTGCTGCGTTGCCTTGCTGCGTTGCGTGACATATTGATACATCGGGGACTTTGTGTTTACAAATCCCAGCTGTTCGAACACCTTGGAACCGGGATTACTAGGAAAAATTTGCGTGAAATTCTTTGTTCCTAAATTTCACACTTGGAACTAAGCACAATATGTGCACCAACACAAATGCCAATTAATGGGTGTGCTATTCGCACCTGACTGTTGAGGGTCTTTTGTGATCAGGCCCTGTGTACGTCTTAAGTTGTGATGGAGATACTGTTCGAACACCATCATATGTAATTCTATTCATGTTCTATTTTATATAGTCACCAGTCATAACATCAAACTGCTCCCCACAGGCTACCTCATATAATAGTTCCGTTTCAGATATTATCTCTTGAATTTGTAAATGTATTTTAAAACCAGTCCTTCCATTCTGTTATTATCTCGCCACGTTTTAAAGTTTTCCTCATTCTCTCAAGTCCTCCTAACATATTTTCATACTGTCTTGGAATGTTAGGTATTTTTGTGTATTTGCCCAAAACTTTACAAGCCTGACTCTCATAAAAACAGACATTTACTAATGTAGGTTTACACATATATTTGAGCATACTTCTAACTTTATTGGAAACAAAGAATTCCAGGATGGCTCACGGGGGCAAGGGGCTGTGGCAGATTAGCTGGAGCACTTGCAGGCACAGAAACATCTGCATACGGAACTAGAACACTGAAGTGCATTTGTCATTTTTTACTTTTTTTTTCTCCGGGAAAATATTTCCTAAATTGAGAAACACCTTCACATCCTCACCTATTTTTGGGGTTTGCCCTTCATTTTCCACCATGCAAACAAATGTATTTCCTTCCTTCAAAGCATCTCCAACTGTTTTATTATGGGGAAACTACCTGAAAAGAATTGTGAATATTTACAATGTTACGACTTGTTGTGTATTCACCTACCTATACAGGTTTAGCAACACTGCAAGGCTCATAAAACAGCCCAAGCAAGCAGTTTTGCTCACACACAAAATTCCACCACACTGGCAGCATTTTCTGTTTGAGGAAATATAAATTCACATTCAGTTTTCAGTGAAGTGGACTTACAATGTTTACTTAACCTGACTAGATCTTAGGTGCGGAATTAATAACTTTCAGGATCATGCCTCAACACTCTGCTCCTCAAATTGTACACTTTTCTCTTGCCCTCATATTGTACTTGTTTTTTTCTGACTGTTTTTTACCCCAAACATTTCCTCACCTTTTCTTTAATTTATTAGCCTGTTTACAGCGCCATTTGTGAAAAGTGTTTTATATATCAACTAGCAGCCCGTCCCGACGTTGTCCGGGTATGAATTGATGCCGGCCAGTAGTATATTGTTTTGTAGAATTTCTTTTAGATAGCATTTCTTATCTGTGACAGGTCTGTGAAACCCTCCGATTCACAGTGCACTGCTGATGCACTTAAGAGTGCGCGTTCAGTAGTGTGTGAACTCGAGTTTCCCTACTTTATTTTTCCTTGCAATATTATATAGCGCAAACTCGACAACATGGCACGAGCACAATTTACATTACAGAAGAACACATTCATTTGTGGTAGGCACGGGGAGACAAAGCGATTTGCCTGGAATCACAGGATGTTGAGCCGATGCCGAGATTCAAACGTAGCTCCCCAGCTCTAAAGTTCGCAATTCTAGAACTTGTGGCGGGAGGTGTGTCAAAAAGTATATGTCGGTGGTGGCCATCAATGAGAGAGACCTGTGCATTTTTCAAATCGGTGGTGAAAAAATATGAGTATGTTGCTGGAGATGTGGGCCGCCGTGCCACCAATGTACTTACCGGGGGAGGGTAAGCACCCATTATTCGGCAACTTTCTTTCCGCATACCATCACTCCGCATACTTTCAATATGAAAGTACCATGACTCCGCAATGCCATTATAACGCATGGCATTACATTTTACATGCTTTTACCACGCATACATTTACAACGAAATTCGTTGTAAATGCATGAATGGTAAAAGCATGTTTTTTTTAAAATGTTTGGATAAGGTAAGTATGGGTATAGGGGTATATGTTTTGGGGAAAAACCAAAGGAAATGATGGACGGAGCGTTGACAATACAAGCACTCACCCCCAGTAAACTGATCTGGGTTTAATCCATCACCGTTCTTAAGCCCACTCTGCCACCCCAGTTCAGACATGGCCATATGCAAATCAGTCTGACCCTGTGCCTCATGGGAACAGTCCAGCCCGAACTGCCAAGCCATGCCTTCCCTGGACCGGAAATAAGCTACCGAGGACCGTTTCTGGCATTTCAGCCTTCTTCAGCCCGGCTTGCTTGAACCCAGTGGCAAAGTGAGCAAGGGCCTCACGTCTGAGGATACCCTGCCAACTTATGGCGAACAAAGAAAAACCAAAGGAAATGATGGACGGAGCGTTGACAATACAAGCACTCACCCCCAGTCAACTGATCTGGGTTTAATCCATCACCATTCTTTAGCCCACTCTGCCACCCCAGTTCAGACATGGCCATTTGCAAATCAGTCTGACCCTGTGCCTCACGGGAACAGTCCAGCCCGAACTGCCAAGCCATGCATTCCCTGGACCGGAAACAAGCTACCAAGGACCGGTTTCTGGCATTTCAGCCTTCTTCAGCCCGGCTTGCTTGAATCCAGTGGCAAAGTGAGCAAGGGATTCACGTCTGAGCATACCCTGCCAACTTATGGCGAAGTAAGCATATGTTTTGGGGTACCGAGGTATATGGTTTGGGGTGTTTGGGTATTTTAAGGGTTCAGATATAGTTATGGGTTATGGGGTACAGGGGTAGTTTTAGGGTTTAGGGATAGGTATGGGTTTTGGGGTACAGGGCTATTTTTAGGGTTCAGAGGTAGGTTTGGGTTTTGGGGTACAGGGGTATTTTAAGGGTTCAGGGCTAGGTTTGGGATTTGGGGTACAAGGGTATTTTTAGGGTTTAGGGATAGGTTTGGGTTTTCGGGTACAGGGTATATTTATAGGGTTAAGATTGGTTAGTTTTTAAGGGTGTTCGGGTATTTTAAGGAGTAAGGGTGGGCTATGATTATGGGGTGCAGGGGTATTTAAAGGGAGCAGGGTGGGATTAGCAGAAAATATGAGACATGGCATGAAGGGCGGAATGTACCACACGCCCCCAGCACACGCCCACAGCACAACGCAGACACGCCCACAAGGGACTACTTTGCTGGCACGGTTCTTTTACCTTTTAAATGTATATGGTGGGCGTCTGCATAGCCTATGTCCTTCTGCTGCAACTGCCCTTTCCAACGCTGTATTGGGTGTTGTGATTGGTGCTGTGGTTCCTGAGATTACCCGCCTCAAAGGTTTGGGCTCTCTCTTTTATATATTAGTATGGATAGGATAAGCTTTAATGATTTTCTGGGTCTTGATATTGAATTCATGATTTTACAGTCTGTATAACTTTCTTCGCCGTTTATTATTACTGATGTGTAAGGGAATTTCAAACAAATAACTTTCCACCTATCAATTAGTGATGACTTCCTCATACTTGGCTCCCATGTCAAGCACAGTGCATCATAGTATCTAAGCCACTTTGTGATGAAGGACTCTGGAATTAATTTACTCTGGACTTACATGTGGGAGAGGCTAACATTGGCCCAAGGTTTACGTCCATCAATAACATTCCTGCTTTCTGGCCTTTGGTCCTAGATCGTGATTAGGTAAGTAAAATAAAGCATACGTTTTGCCAAGGATGGTCGAACTGTGTATATATAATGGTATTGTGTAGATAAACTAGATCAGTGGTCCTTAACCTTTTGACTTCTTTTGACTCCCACTGAATCCTTACTGGAATCCAGTGACCCCCAAAAGAGTAATTATCAGAAGCAGGGACTTCTGGCCCAAGTGATTTATATGATTTGAATGTCAAAAACAACACACAGAAATACAAAAACAGTTTCACATTTTGCTTTTTTATTTGTGAATAATCTTGTAAAACAGTTGTGCACCCCCTGAGGAAGCCCTGTGGACCTCTTGAGATCCTTGGACCACAGGTTAAGAACCACTGATCTAGATTATTAGAAAATAAAAAGCCTGAAGGGTTTAAAAAAAAAGCATAACTAATGGATATTGTGGGGATAAAGGTAAGTCTCAGATCAAAATAGCAGTTCTGAATCAAAAAATCAGGACCTCTTTTTTCCGGGATCTTATTCAATGGTTTTTGGACTGATTTTTCGTGCAAGGTAAAAAGTAGGTTGTTCCTATTGGTTAGTCGTGTTATGGATTGTACATGCTCAAGAACCTATTACTGCCGTAAAATAACAGAATCCAGTAGACCTGTCTTTGTGTGTTAAACTGAAAGTGTTATCCATTGGCTTTTGTGAAGAAAAGCAATATAAATTGAACAATGACTTTTAACACTATTCTGGTGAATTTCAGAGATAGCAGGAGATTTTGGTTAGTCCTTAGAGAGGTCATTCACTTTCATCTAAATTATGGGCCTTCATCACAGAAAGTTGAAGTGAATGCTAAAGAAGGCATTAGTAAAACATTTGTAATTGCCATCAGAATGTAGTAGGCATGTGGGCTGGTCTAAAATATTGGCCATCCACTGACACATATTTGACACTTGCAGACAAGACTAGGTTCCAGAGTGGCTAACCATCCATGGGTTTGATTACTGCAATCACTTTTAGACACAGGGCCAATATAAACTGGATCATAGTAGAACTATTTGGAATGCCCAGACTGCACGTTTACACCCGGTCATGATTCACCCTAAAGGCAAATTTACACATGATGTGTGAAGTCCTCACAACTTCTAGAACCTCACAATTATTGTGCATAATTTTAGCTGTAGATGCTTCTAGAACACTAACACATGCTGTGCTGGTGTCCCACAAGCCTACATTGAGAATCATACTATTACACAAAGTTGTGAAGCTAAACAGCCTCAGACTGAGGTTCCAAAATGGCATGCCCTAAACGTGTCAACAGCTGTGTCATACAAAGAGAGATTTTCTAGCATGTACATGTGGCATTATACAACTGTGTCAAATAATTTAAAATTAACCTCTTTCAGAATTATATCCTTCAACAAAAATAAGACAAGCATGAGCTATGTTTGATTACTAAAATGCGGGCCTTATAAGCAAAAAATGGAGAGTGCTTTATGGATCAACAGAATTAATACAGTAAGGTAGGTGGGTAATACTGAAGCAAAAGACAAGGATGCTGTCATTAGCTTGAAATATACACTTATCTCTATGATCAATTTACCACAACATCCCAACAGAAGAAGTAAATTGGATATAAAATGTAGTACACATCTGGATCAGTAGGGCTTTACCTGTGATGGGAACAGAGTTAAAAGTGTATTCATTTCTTGACATGAATCATACTGCTGTTCCCTTGTGAGGTGTTGATTAATGGTGTGATGGAGGTGTTAAACCTTGTCATTTATGACTGCTTATATTCTTATATATCCCGTATGGACTTTACTTTGAAATAATACAGTCAATTTAGGCATGGTATCCTTGTCCATCTGCTGCCTGGGACATTAATCCAATCTTTATTGAACATCTTCCTGCATGTCTACATTACACTGCAGATATTCCTAGTTTCCAGTTGGAGCAAAGAACCAAACCATATCATAAAAATATGTGCTGAGTATTTGTTAGAACTTGCATCAGATCTCTGACGAAAATATTTACTGCCCAGATAGGCATTGAGAAACTTTCAAGACACAAAATGAATACTACAAAGATAATGACAATGTTTTAGAACATGATGTACTCGCTTCACATGAATTTGTAGATAAGGTACAATGTCAGGGTGTTGTGATTGTGGCTGTTTTTGGTAATACTTATTTTGTTTAATTTTAAGGAGACCTGGTTAGACATTAAGGCCCTAATTAGGATGTTAGTCGGTAAGCCTCTGATCGCTCATCGGAGGCTTAGCAACCTACATCCCTGGTTTTCTATGGAATTCAAACTCGTTGGTCAATAAGGCTGGCTTCTTATGGGCTAAAGGAGCCCGTCGGCCAGTCGGCACCGCCAACATAATCCCATACGGATGGTATTTCCGTTGTCGGGATTATGATGCCAATTTCCGGTCGGCATTCCATGTCTCGCTTTCTGAGATGGAAAGCGACTTTGGGGGCCCCTAGCAGGGCCTTACTTCTTCAGTGGCCTCCAGTTGGGGGCCAACGGGGCATCTAGGATTCCCACACTGTAAATCCCTGCATCGTGAGGTGCCTGCCAGACGGTGCAGGGATTTACAGTGACACATTTCTCTATGGGAGCTTGTGCTCTGGCCGGTTCCCGACCGCCTCACAAGCGCCCAGAGCGAAATGGGAGTCTGCGCTCGCACCATGTGTGGTCGCATTGTAATTGCGGTTTTGGACTGCCAACCCGAGGTCGGTCGGTCTCGAAACCACAGGGATGTCGGTCGGAGAAAACTGACCAAAATCCAAATTAGGCCCAACATAAATATTAGATCACAGCTACAATTTTCACTATTATGTGTTAAGCTAGTTATTATAACATTATAAGTATGCATTAGACATTGTATCTTTATCAGTAATAACTAAACCATCTGAAAGCTTTTGTTATTTGGAATCAGAAAAGAACTTGTCTTTAAAGATAACGTATTGTATAGCTTGGAAAAGACCATAGCCTACCAAGATAAATGTTTTGATGCTGCTTTTGGCAGTTTGCCTTGACTGAATTCAAAATGGCAAAGGCCTGAACCTATACATGTGTAGAGATTTTAGGTACACATAGGTGTTAAATCATCAACAGATCCTGTGGGATATGTATTTTAATGAAACTCGCTTACATACTTCAAACTAATAAGGTTGAAAGTCATCTACATCATGTTCCAAATCTGTAATGGCATAAAAAGCATTTTGGAAATCCCTATGCGAAAATCAGTATATTTATGTACACATTGACAGCAGTTTCCCAGATATGCTGACAAAAAGCATTAGGATGTGACAAGTAAGCATAGCAAGGCTGTAGACATTTTTCATCTAAGTCCCTACCCTAAAAATGCATACAAAGCTATGTGCAGAAACAAATAATCTTCTATCTCCATTTTCAAATTTACAAGTTAGAACAATCTTTATGGAACATAAAACATGACACCATCTAAAATCTTTACAACTCTTTTTAGAAATGCTTCCTATTCTTCTATATATGCAGTGAAGATGACTGCAACTTTATCAAGAATTAAGTGGTGGCACAACTAACTGTCAAGAAGATAAACTTGACAAACTGCATAAAGGAGATGGATCTGGAAGGGTATTTGCATGTAATGACCAGTTCATTAATAATAATAAATATGTCAAGTGTAATAATAAGATCAGCATTGCCAATACCAATAGGCCTGGCTTATGAATGCACTGTCAATCCAGACCTAAAAATACATGTATGCTAATGATTGCCCTCCTCACATCTGTGCTGCTGCCAGAGCAGAGAAAAACACCATAAATTATCTATTTAGCAAAGAAACTTTAATAGCATTGCAGTGGCATGTGTGTGCCCATGAAAGCTCAAGCATAGGCATCTGGATAAACATACAAAACAATCACAGCTGTGTGAAGGTCAAGTACTTTCTTTGTGGAAGTGCACAACTTCTGCCCAATGAAAACATGTACTCCTGGCTCCTAACATGTGGGTGGAACCAAAGTTCTCTCTCCCTGTGGTTCTCACATAATTGTGACTGTCAAACCAGACCATAATCAGCATGCCAATATATTATACAATTCAACTCATTTAGGGCCTAATTTAGAAACTGGTGGATGGGTACACAATCACAAGGACATATATGGCGTCCACCTTGTTACAAGTGACATATGGTCTGATACACTTTTAATGAGATAGACAAGAGTAACCCATTCGCCAAAATCCAAATCATGCCTTTAGTATCCTCTCCAGGCATAACCACATTGTGTGTAGAGTGTATCCTAGATATTAAATCAAGTTATAATGTGTTTGTATGCCCAACACTGATTTATTGTTGTAATTTTATCACTGTCTATTTGACTGACAACATTCAACAAATCACAGTCGGGTAATACTCGGAGGTCAATAAATATTCTTAGAAAAATGATTAAAGATGCAACATATCACATTTGCTGCACAAGATGTAAAATATCTAATGAATGTTATGAAATATAGCTGCAACTTCTAGTTTTAAACAATGGTACCACCAGAAACATCCTACAGCTCTGGTTGGACTTCTGGGGTCAATCAGTCACCCAAGGCCTAAAAACATCAGCTCTTACTTCTGGATATGTGAGATCTTGCAATTGATGGTTTGAAAATATGGTAGTGCCTCATGTACTGTGCTCGCTTTACTTTCCTTGTGCTGATTACAGAATGTCCTCACTCACCAGTTTATTTTCATTGGTCATTCATATTATGTGAGCTACGATGTGACTTGCATTTGTATGACATTGTTTCTCTCAGCCTTCACTACTACCCTACTATCTGGTTAATGTTATCATTGACAGTTATGATATGTAAAGTCTTTTTTTTTCTCAATATTCCAGACATTTATTTTCAATTATTGCATACTAACTTGGTCACAGCCTTTTCAAGGAACATCTATTTAATGGAGAGGTTGAAGTTAGGTTTAAAAGGCCTAGCAAGGGAGGTCATGTGATTATGTTAAAATATTGGGGAGCCTGCTATCTCTGTTCTGGAAATCTAATACTGGTTCTTATGATTTTATGGCAGACTTCAGTGATGCATTTGGGTGTGTAAACCTGTTTGTGTTGACTGCAGTGTAGACATGGCTAGATGGCTAGTGGTGCCAGTCACATACATACTGGTCTTGGGCGGAATTTGCAGAGTCTTCTCTGCGGAACTCTGTGAAGTGCTGAAAAACTCTGCCACGCTCCACGGAGTTCCGTGTGCGACATAGTGTGCTAAGTCATGATTTTTAGCTCTTGGAGGACACTGTTTCTTTCTGCCGCATGATCAGACATTCAATTCGAGCGGCAGCTTCCTCAAATCATGGGGCAGATTTCTCAATGTGAGCAGTTACAACTTGCCACGATCGCCCGCATTGAGCAATCTCACTGGGAGGAGGTCTAGCGTACGATTTTTCTTCCTAGCGCTCGCCAACTTAATGTTGGCAAGCCACATGAGAGCAAAAACTCCACTCTGCGCCACTTCGCTGAGTTTTGTGGAACTCCATGCGAAGTGGGCAAAACTCCATGAACTTTGCCGGTGGAGGGGAATTCTTCACCCACCCCTAATACAAAGCATGCAAGTGTTATGTTCTTTACAGTGCAACTGTCTGTGTACATATGATGTGCAACATACATTGCAAGACTGTCCATACATTTTTCCGGCACTGCAATGTAACTGCTGTGCCATTCACGGCACCGAAGCATGTTGTATTATGTAATTCATGGTCCAGCTATATTTCTCAGTATAAAAACTGTGTATTTCTTGGGCCATGTATGTCACTTAAAGCAGTGTGCATGCTATGTTCCACGAACTGGAAAGTGCCTGCATTGTATCATTCATTATACTTCATTTTGTAAACAACACCTCTGGTGCCATTGTGTGTCCCCCATTATGACGAAGAACGTGATGTCTCTCAGTGAACACAAATAATAGGTTTTGGAGGTCTTCTAAATCTGATACTTTGAAGGATTCTACAAATAATAGGATTTTTACCTACCGTTTTACCGTTGACCAGGGCATGACCAGCGGAAATAGCCGATCTATAACAATTGATAGATCTGTAATTTAGACCTCTATCGAATTGTTCCCCAAGGAAATTGACCATATCAACGAAAGGTGCTTCCACGGGATCCAGGTCCCTTTCCATGCACCAACCTAATCAAACTTTCCAAATGTTGTTATACCGGTAATGTGTTCCAAGGGCCCATGATTCTCCGAGGAGGGCTGAAGCTGCCGACAAAAGTCTTGCGAGATCATTGGATCTCCTGACACTCTCCAGGCAAGAAGGTTCAAATTCCCTGTTTAAACAAGAGGGTGAATTTGACCGTCTACGTCTATAAAAAGGTAGTTGAGGGAAGGAATTAGAAAAGGAAGATTGTAAGACAGTTCCAGGATAGTCGGAAACCAGGCTTGGAAAGGCCAAAAGGAGTCACCCGGGTAATGGAGGAGCGTTGATGTCTCACTTTCTGAAGAACTCTCTGGATCATGGCAAATGGAGGGAAAGCATAAGCGTTGATCCCTACCCATGATTGGAGAAACGTGTTCACCGCTAGAGCACCAGGGTCAGGCATCCAGCTGTAATAATTCTCCAACTGGAATGTCAATCTGCTCGCGAATAGATCTATTTGGAAGGGACCCCAGAGGTTGTTGAGGGAGTTGAACACAGAGGTGTTGAGTTTCCAATCGGAGTGATCCAAGAGGAATCTCGAGTTCCAATCCGCACAAAGGTTCGATTCCCCTGGAAGGGATTCTGCTCTTAGAGAGATCTTGTGTTCCAGGCAGAACATCCAAAGTTTCTTTGCTAAGTTCGACAGGTCTTCCGACTTGGTACCTCCCAGGCGGTTTATGTAGGCGACAACGGACATGTTGTCCATTTTCAGAATAACTGATCTGCCTTGAAGAGAGTGTTTGAAGCTCATTAGAGCATAAAGACCTGCGGTCAGTTCTAAATAGTTTATATGGTGTGAAGATTCCGCTTGAGGCCAAACTCCTCCAGTGTTCTGATCTAGGAGAAAGGCAGCCCAGCCATGAAGGCTCGCATCTGATTCTAATATAAAATCTGGTGCTGAACCTAAAATCGCTCTGCCTTTCAAAGCATCCAGATTCTCTAACCACCAGGTCAGTTCCAATATGGAGTGGTGTGGCTCACTGGTTAGAGGCGGCAGACCCGGGAGCAGAGGACGGCCCGGGACCAGGGTTCAATTCCCGACGCGGCAGGGTTGTGGACCAGGGTCAGCGGACTGGATAATTCTCACCTCGGTGCCTACTCTAACCAGGGATCACACTCGGCAACTCTGGGCATTAGCTTGCCTCATCTCCACAACGGCCCCCCACATACGCTGGGGATGCCTGGTTTCACCTTGGAGATACCCAGTAGGGACCATCTCACAGAGAAAGCGAGGACGGGTTCCCCAGCGGTCTATTGTGCAGAGATACTCCTTCGAGAGTCGATTCTAGCGCGTTAGAAACCCGCAATTAAATATGGCTTCTTGGTTCAAGGAAACACGGTCTCCATACCAGAGGCCTGCTCTCATAGCCTTTCCTTTTAACCTTTGAAGGGCTGGATAATTTAAGGGGCCTGGAAAGATAGCTTGTATGGAGGAAGAGAGAAGACCCAGGAGTGAGCTAAAAACCCTAACACAGAGGATTCCACAACTCTACTAAGTAGATTTCCAACTTGTGTGTTGTGGCTGTGCACATGTGGGTTGTTACATGTTCTGCAAGTAACTACTCCAGGGCATGGAAGGTGGTGTTGGGTTTATAGTGATGGTGGGAGTAGCTGGTCAAAGAGTGCTGGGGCCAAAGCCCCACTCCCTCTCTGTAGCCAAGCCCGTTCAGGGCTTCTTTGGCAGTGATGGGCTCAAAGTTCCAGCACCTCTCCGGGGCCCGCCCGTCCAACCCCCACAGGTTATCTCCATAGGGGAACAAGGTGCACCTTTTTTCAAGGTTGTCAGGTCTGGTAAACATGTATCAGTCTGAACATGATGAAGGTAAATTACCTTCCTCTGTTTTATAAGCTGAAACAGACTTGTAAAGATCTACCAGGCTTCCAAAGTAATTAGTGTTCAAAATACACAAAATAAATAAGGTCCTACCATACAGTGGACATAACAGATAACAAGTGGAGCATGAGTATGTGATTCTAAGTTCAAACAGAATGTTTCACTAGATTCTGAGGAATGCGTGTAGTGTGATGCCTGGATATATGTGTTTAGCAACATGTCCGTAAAATTTAATAAGCCAGCTTGTCTATCTCTTTTTGTGTCTTCACTGTGCAGAAAGCGTACACCATTGCTGAAAATTACGGCAGAGCTCAACTGGCACCTGCTTTTGTACTGGGCACAGTTGGCAGGCGCCAATTTTACAGCATGAAATAGGCCCAGGGAAAAAAAAGCCAATATTGGATAATCGTCTGCAGGCTGCAGAAGTTCTCACACGGCGGCCAATGAAATGACGAAGGGTGCCTCACACTCTATTTCATTTCATAACTGAATGGCTGATTGCAGAAATCAATGTTGCTATTAGTAACAGAATATTTGTTAGGCACGATTTCCTTTGTTCTGAGGCATGAAGAATGATTGCAGTATTAGAGGATGTTAGGGTCCAGGAGGCTGAGGATATAACTTTATTATTCACCTGGCACTGCAAATGGATGTCAAGAGACATTTAGTTTTAGTACAAGGATTTGGTGTCGTCCTATGCTTAATATTTAGCTCACATTCTACAATATTAAACAGACAATTTTATTTTAGAGATTAGAAGATCAGGAGGCGCGTTTAATACTATGGTGAGACATATTTCCGTTACTGATTTTGGTTAAAAAAAGACACTGACTCACTTGACAACAAGACTTTGTTATTTGTGATATAAAAAATAGACCTTTATTACCACTGCCCCAATGTTGGATGCATCATTTATCACGCCCAATAAAATGTGACTCCACCGTATTAGGAATTTAGAAATAATTTATTTTCACAGGGTGCAGACTCCTTAATTTTCAGGTACAATAAAAATATCACAACTCATAATTCCGAAATTTAAGTTTCCACCCACTTGTAATCGAAGACCCAAAATTATTCACCGAGGAAATGAGTGATGACAGTTTATATTGGTAAAAGGAAATTCCAATGCTTGGCTCCGTAACGGTTCCTTGCGATTTTTATTCCCATATTATTTGTGTTGACATTAGATAACCATCAGTAGGAGGTGCATGTGTTTCAGACCTGAGGGAAGCGTAGGCTTCGCAACAGTGGGTAGGCTGACACTTGACATTTTGTGTCTAATTAATAAAGCTCCTCATTTAGAGATGTTGCATACTCACCGTAATACAACTTTTCTAAAGTTAAATGTTAAAATCTACTTTCTGCACATCTGGGACATATTGATTTAAAAAATGTTCACCGCCTCTAAATCGGACAAATCGTTTTTCCTTGACAAAGCATGTTTTACTCCTTGAATTTCAGGAGTAAACAACACCTGCTCTTTTGCAGCCAATTAGCAAAATATCACACAATTTAATAAACATATCCACTGCTTGGTAGATGATACAACGCCTGTGTGGCAAAGGGGTTCAATTTTTAAAGTTCTGGATAGCTCTGACTTTAATAAACTTTCCCCGACAAAGATACCAGTAGGTCAGGCAAGAGTACTTGGCGACGGCCAGTGCAATCCTCAATGCCGAGGCTAAGCTATTTTAGTGCAGTAGCTTCTGTGGGATCACCATCCAATCGATGAGGGTGTCTCAGTGGTATCTTTACTTTTTACTATTCAACTTGGGGGCAAGGTGGACCATTTCCTTGTGTGCATTAGGTCCATTGATCCTTTAATAGCCAGTTGCCCCATGGGTCAATAAGAGTTTGCATACAGCTGGACTGGTCCGACTGAGTCTCTTACGTGGTCTCAGATGCACTGGAAGAGGATCCGAGACAGCTGAAATGCAAATAGGGCGGACGTCCAGAATAAGCAAGAGAGGGTCAAGAAGTTTGGTCCTCTAACTCAAAGAGAGATTAACGGCTATCCCTATCTGTTCTTTAACCCCTTCGCTGCTCATGACGAGCTCAGCTCATCATGAGGCACGGTTGAGCTGTGCTTATGACGAGCTGAGCTCGTCATGAAACTATAGTATTCATACAACCTCAGCACAGGAGGGGAAAAGTCACAGCAGCCAAGGTGTTAAAAATGGGCCAGGCCTTACTGAACTATGAATCCCTGTGAGTCCATTGAGGTTTTTTATCCAACCATATGTCGCAAATTGGATTATTTTTTAGTGTAAAGGAGTTAGGTCCTTAGGCTGTGGGAAAGGCTGGACCTTATATATACGTTTTTCACACAAAAAATGCCACCCCACTTTTTTATGTTAGCTCTTAGTTATAAGCAACACATCAACTTTAGTTAGATATGTTAGGTATATTTATTTTTACCTTTTCTTTCCAATCTTTTTGAAAAAATCTTAGATTACATGTCAGAGAGAGAACACAACAAATATAACATACATATACATCAATTTAAACACAAAATTTACCAAGAGAAGAAAAAAATCATTTCATCAAAATGCATTCACTATACACAACAAAGCATCTATATCTATTTCAGACTGTTCCAAAAGGCAAGTCACAATTTCTAGCCTCATTAACCATCAGTGATTTGTAATTTCAGGAACAGTAGTGGACAAAGTCACAGTTAAAAGGAGATATCACGACACATTAGTTCGATTTTTTTCTTCTCTTGGTAAATGTTGTGTTTAAATTGATGTATATGTATGTTATATTTGTTGTGTTCTCTCTCTGACATGTAATCTAAGATTTTTTCAAAAAGATTGGAAAGAAAAGGTAAAAATAAATATACCTAACATATCTAACTAAAGTTGATGTGTTGCTTATAACTAAGAGCTAACATAAAAAAGTGGGGTGGCATTTTTTGTGTGAAAAACGCAAATTGGATTATAGCACAGGGATATATCGATTAAATCTGAAAAAACTCCCACCTTACACAGGAAGCTAAATTGTACACTATCTTGAAATAAGGAGAGAGCTGTGTTGGAGAAATTGCACAGTGCTTTACTTCAGCTCAACTGAGTGAAGCCATTGTACCAAGCACAGACAATTAGAAGATCTCCAGAAATGGAAGATTAAGATGAAAAGAGCCAACTAAAAATCACTTTAAGCTGGGTTTTGTATGAATTTCAGACCTCCGCTTATTATTTACCACTTTGTTCTGCTTTTAGCTAGCATTGCCATCTGACTGCTGACCGATCAATTTGTACTGAGCCACGACTAGTGTTCTCCAGTTATATGGCTGCCTTGCCTTATGAACTTTGTCAGTTTTACCTCTCCTGGAACGAGTGGTCTAACGGTGAATTGAAATGATGTGGCTTCTGACTCATGCAATATTAGCTTATTCAGAATGGTATGCACTTAAGGCCCTTCTGACAGAACACCACGACCCAGACTAGCTAATTTCTCACAGTTTTTTACAAATGTAGTTGAAAATGATAGCTACTTCCTTTTTAGGTCTTGTCTACCAGACAGTGGAAGCTTGGTGTTTTAAAGACATATTGTGAAATACAGTGGAAGCCATTGGTTGGCTTTACTGTCACTCTCAATCCTTGCTTCATATTCGATGGCATGCCTTACTCCTGTTGGGTTTGTGCCTCCCTCGGAGCATAGTTGGTTTACAATCCTTTTGACTGTTTTAACTTTTCCTCCCACTGCTCACTTTCAGGGAACTACTTTCTTCTTTTTGATTCATCACTCTGTGATTGTGAAAATGTTTTCTAGCTATCTTTCTCATGTGCTTTTCCCCTGTGCTCCATGTTGCTCTCTCCTTTATGTGCTTCTACCCCACACCGTGTTACCCTCCCCCCTCATATGCTGCTTTCTCCCTCCTCAGCCTGCTCACTCCTATATAGCCCCTAAACCCCAGGTTTTTTTTTTATTTTTTATTTTGTGCTTTCACACTAAAAAGAAAAAGATGTATTGATGTATTTGGTATCTGTCACCTTATATCGGTAAATAAGAAAAAAATAGCTCCTGTTTCATTCTGTAGGTGTGCACACATCTGATGACACAAGAATGAACCTACATAATGATGCGGCCTGGCAACAGCGGTTGTGTCATCTAACCTATTTTTAATCTTGTTTTTATACTTTTTAATGATGCTGCACAACATTGGCAAAGACTATTGTCAAAGCCAGTTGGTTTAAAAAAAGAGACCTATTGGCTACTAGTACCTTGTTCATGTTAGCATATATCCATTTATAGAGAGAAAGACATGAACAAAATGATGGGTGAATGGACAATTGGATGAATGGATCGAAGAACAGTTGACTGATTGAATGGATGGATGGATGACAGGCAGTCAGAAAAATGAATGGGTGAATAGATAAGGACTTATGCACTTTGAACTTGGCACACATGCATACACTTATTTCTTAAACATTCCAAACATAAAAAGTGTTTTAGCAATCTGAAAATAATTGTATTAAATAAATAAACCAACCTGAAGAAGAAGGTGAAGAAGGATGAGGGCTGTCCTCCTGAGCACTTCCTGCCTGGGAGAGTGCACCGCCCACTCCACTCTCTTCAGTGATGTTTGAAGACCCAGGTGTTGTGGATCTGCTGAGAGACTGTGACTCCTGGTCGCTTCCAGAGCCACGCCTTTCCTCAAGCGCACCTTGCAGAGCTTCTTCTTCTGCCTTTCGATCTCTCTTGTGCACTCTCGAATGAACAACAACTTGGTGGTATGTTCTGAAAACCCTACCACAGTCAGGACACTCTGTTGGTTTTTCTTTTGTGTTCATATGACTCTGCATGTTATAATCAAGTCTATGGTTCATCCCATGGGATAAAAAGTCTCTAGTGCTTTCTAAAGGGTCCATTTTGGTGGACAGGTCCCTGTGGTTGTAAAGCTTTGAAGCATGAACTAGATCTGTTTGCATCTTCTGCTTAGAACCATCAGATCCTAATATTATATACTCCCTTTTCTCTTTATTGAATACAACTCCAGCACTGGCCATGGCGTCTTCATGGTTTCGTTGTAACTGTTGCTCTTTAGCCAGAAAGCCATGCTCCATGGCCATTCCTCTG
This sequence comes from Lissotriton vulgaris, assembly GCF_964263255.1. Lineage (NCBI taxonomy): Eukaryota > Metazoa > Chordata > Amphibia > Caudata > Salamandridae > Lissotriton > Lissotriton vulgaris. The sequence continues at coordinate 175,672,236 of NC_141700.1, read as the reverse complement.
GCCATGAGTTGCCACGCTTGATAGCTACTTACGGGGTCCATCTCGGCAGCTTTGGCGGCGGCCTGTAACCTTTCTATACAGCTAGACTTAAGTGGAGGCACAAGGTTGAGGCAGCTCAGTAATGAATGCTTATCTCCTTCGGAAATGTTATGGCCCATACCAGAAACAGGGGAGAGAAGTTTCCCCAGGGCTTCCTTCTCCTTCATGGGACTATCTCCTTTATGATAAATCTGACCATGCTCGCTTAAACGCGCTTTATCTGGAGGAAGGAAGCCACTCTGCAAACAAGAGATATACCTTGAATACAAATTTGCGTGCGTCTCCTGTGACATATTACTAATCGATACTGTCGCCTCAGGGTCATTAGGGGATTTGTTCTTTACAGATAGTTTGTTCAGGTGAACTTTCATGTGGTTTTTAAGGAACCAAGGTTCTTTAAATCTCCTCCCACAGATCTGGCAGCAGTGCTCAAAGGAATCCTTGTGCTTTCTCATATGGCCTTTGAGAAACCAAGCTTGACTAAAGACCTGCCCGCACACCTCACAGCGGAACTCATTAGCGGGCTGTTCCCCATTTCCATTGACTCCTTGCCCCTGTGCTGACTCTGCAGTGATGTGGGCTTTCTCCACGTGACTGATTAGCTCTTCCTCCTGGGAGGCAGCAAAATCACAAAGAGTGCACTTATAAGGTTTGTGCAGGATTCGTATGTGTCTGTCCAACTCCTCCCGCTTTTTGAACTTTCCCTTACAGAAAGTACATCTGAAACCAGCTGTTGTGGGCACTGTTTCCTCTTGTGCACTTGTTGGCTTCGGAGAAGGCACTCTAGTGGAAATATCAGGTGCACTTGGGTTAGCCGGCATGGATAAATTACAGTTGCTGAGAGGATTTTGCTGAGAATTATGCTGTGGTTTTACATCAGGTCTTGGCTGCAAAAGGCTGCTTTTCATCTGTTTATCCCGTAAAATGGCCCTTTCCTCAAGTTCATGCAAAAGTCTGTTTTCCTCTCGGACCCGTCCACGACCTTTGCCAAGGTTTCCGAGTTTGTGTGTGCGTAGATGAATTTTCAGATTGCCCTTCTGAGCAGCCCGGTGATCACAGTAGGGACACTTGAAGGGCTTCTCTCCAGTGTGAGTGCGCATGTGCAGTGACAGAATACTGTTAAACCGAAAGCGTTTTCCACACAGCGGGCAGGGGTACTTCCGGTTTTTCCTTGCATCGTCCTCTATGTCATTCATTTGAGACATTATTCCGAGATTTTGTCCATTTAAGAACTGCTGAAGGTCAACTCTTCCATTTAAACCGCTGTCACCATCTCGATTAATCTGATTAGCTAGCATTGCCATCTGACTGCTGATTGGTTGGTTTGCCATTGACCCATGACTTTTGTCGTCCAGTGGCGTGGCAGCCGTTTCTTCTGAACTCTGTCGGTTCTGAAGTTCTTGGAAAGAGTGCCCATATTGTGAGTTGATCTGATGCAATTTTTGACTCATGGAATATTGGCCATTCAGGATGTTGCTGTTGAGACGGGCATCCACTTTGGGCCCAGCTGAGGAAACACCAAGGCACAAACTAGCTTCCTCCATCCCTGGAAATAAATGAAAACAACATATTTTAAAAATCCGTATACCAACATTTAAAACCAGCCAATCACTACATCAGTCAACATTTCTGCCTTATTTGGAATTAAAAACACATATAATGAATTTACATGTGCTATTTAAACAATTATTGATCTGAATTTGATCAATTGTTGCCTGTCCCTGAAATTTTAACGTGCAAGTACTTGTGTTTTGTGTTAAAAATTATGGGAAATTGTTTCTTCATAATTTGCCACTCTTGAAGATGGAATTAACGAATTTCCAATAATAGAGAAAATACAAGAGTACACGGACACCTTTGACTCCGTAGAACAGTAGTATTTTCTGAAAGCAGAATGTAAGTGGGCTTTCACACTATCTTGATAATTTGAGGAAATACTAGGCTAGAGGTACACTAAGTAACCAATGATCAAGTTAATGAAAGAGACCCAGAACAGATGATATTTGCACAGTATCCAGTCTGCAAATAGGGATCCGGGGCAGCTGACAGATCTCCCCTGTTAACAATTACAGATATAAATGCTCAGTGGGCCTTCTTCTTGCCATGGAGAAGTTTTTGAAGTATACTTAACAGGTGTTCCCTTTATTACTTTTTTTCTTAATTCTTTCCCAGTGATTGCAAACACAGAGAAGGATTTGTACCAAAAGTGCCACAGTAGGTCGTTAAAATAAGCATACTTCTGACTTCTCCTTTACTCTCTCCGGGTGTTCGTGAACATTTAGGTTCTAATTACGAGTTCTTTTATATCCAATGGAACATAATGGAACTCGTAATACGGCGAAGTGGATATCCGTCATGTTTGTGATGGAGTAACCCATATTCCAAACTCGTAATTAGGCCCTTAGTGACAATGGTGAGGCTCAGTACAGTCCATATGACCACTGAGTACTCACATGTATTTTATGCCTACAGAAAAACCAAACACAATAGTGGGTGCTGCAGTTGGTTAATACTGAAGAATAATTACAACCTCTATAGCGGTATGAGTGTAAGGAAAGGTAGCAATGGTTCCGGCACCGAAAGACTGGCTGTGTGTTATTTAGATACCGTATTATGCTGAAAAGACAGCGCAAGAAGGAGATTGAAATTCACAAACTTCAAAGGTAGAATACTTAAACATTTAGTATCTCATTTTGCTCCTGGGGCAATTTTATCCTGTTTTGTGTGATTAATAATTATTTTTGTACACAGATGGGCACGTGGGCAGTAATGCGCTGTCTATGTGTGCTTGTAATATCTCACAAACGCGGTTTCATCTTGTTCAGTGGTCCCACATTCACGAGATGTAACAAACTCAAAGGGGCAGCACATCAATGTCCTATGTTGTTGAAACCAGGCATGTGGTAGGAGGTAAGAGCATCCCCAACCATAGGCGCCTTCATCTTCATCATTTGCACTGATGAAGGCTCCCAAGAAATATTTGTACTGTAGTTTGAAACCACATGCAGAGTCTTATCAGTCTGCTGCTCCACAATTACCCTGTGCTGTGGGATCATGGCTATGCTGTCCAAATATGGAGGTCTACAGCCCCACAAGTAGAGACACAAGACTAAAATAGCCTCCACCAGCTTTGTGTATTCTGAGCACCAGAACTGTTGCCACTGTGCACTATACTCTTTCCCTCAGTTAACCGAACCAAGATTTGATCAATTTGTGGCATATTAAGTATCCGTAGCACCTTATGTATACATTTTTTATTTCAGCCTTGACTTTAATTTAGGTTCACTGTTAACACAATAATGAGAAATCCAATTAACCATCTAATAAAAGAAGTAAACAGAAAGAGTGGAAGAGAACACACACAGGTAGCAGTGGTGTCACCGTTCGTGCACCATTAAAAGTCAATTCTGTGACATTTTTTAAAGGTGGTCTTCCTCCAGAATTCACCAATGGTGCATACAAAAATGTAAATAGGTATTAATTTATTGACAGATTCTAATTGATGTCAGCGTGGAAGGTGCCAGTTTTTCCATTAGCATTCGTCAATATTCTAATAAAACCGACAACAAATGCAACTTTTATAATTTGAAAAAAAGCCCACATAAACTGCTCAGATAATTGCTGGTCTGCAATGAACTGCGATAAATCTTTGGGCAAAAAAATAAAGTAAAGGACAAGCTTTAGAACAATAAAAAGGATTTTGCCGTAGTCAACAAAAAGTGCAGTAATATCTCATTAAGCTGATTAGTATGCTGCTTAGAAACAGTGCTAGGTGCTGTAACACATGATTATAATCATAAAAATCCTTCAGTGTTTGCAAGTAAGCATTAACGAGGTATATTAAATTTTAAGGCTACGGTGTCTAGCAGCATTGCAAACCTTCGAGATTACAGTTTAACCCTTGAGATGAACAGCTGTGCTGGTGTTGACGGTTTCTGTCAAAATTGCACTAGAAAGTCATGCAAGGGACGCGCATGCGCATGATTCCAGTAACTACTCCACCACAAGTTACATAGCAGTTCATTTCTGTCACACAAGGTTTCAAAGCTAGCACATAGCAGTACTATGGGGAACATCCTTTACAACGCGGATTTTACTCTGCAAGGCTTTCACAACGCGTCCGTTACAACGCAAGTCGTAACCACGACTTGCGATGGAGGGCGCCAGAGGATTAAGAATAGTATATTTACTATTCCAACACCTTCCCTAGTGTCCACGGGGACTGGTGTCAGAATAGTAAATTATACTATTCACAATCCGCGTCCCCAGCGCAAGTCGTGGTAACGACTTGCGTTGTAAGGGACGCGTTGTGAAAGCACGCGTTGTTATAGTACGCGTCGTAACGTCGTACATCCCAGTACTATTTAGTCAGGATGAACTTTACTCTGTTTCCTGTCACCTTCCAAGGTGCTTTCACAAAATCTTAAAAACAAGACAGCCCCAGTGTTGCACTGCTTGCATTCTGTGGATATCGGCTGCTGTCAAAGGCATCTAATGCAATTTGCTACCTAAATTATAAAAAACAATTTCATAGCCTTTTTCATAGGCTTATAAATGTCAGTTGGCAAAGACATCAAGATATTACTGATTGCTTTTTGGTGCTAAAGAGCCGCATCCCCTGATTTATGTTTTTTTACTTGCTTGTATAAATGTGGTACGGATGGCTTATAGCACACCCACACACAGACACAGGCGCACACAGACACATACCCTGTCTGGTGATGTGAGCAATTGAAGCAAGAATAGACGTTGCTTTCATGTTTATTAGGATATCAAGGCAACATACACATTTCGTAATGTAAGATTGTATGAGTGCGGCTGTATTCTAGACCAGCAACCATCTTAAAGTCAAGCTAGATGGCACCATTTTTGCATTCTCCTGTCTTCAGTATGGTCAGGTTTTATCATTAGTTTCCTTTCTCTATGGTTCCTCCAGAACAACAGAACAGACCACTAGCACTCATATGAGAATGGTAGAAGCAGAAGACCTTTACAATAGGCCAGAGACACTGAAGAGTTCTAGATACATTTTTACCTTTGTTTGCTTCTAAGACCCCATTCCTCTACCCTCTGAATATCCCAATACACCCTGTGAAGAAAATATCCACACATCTCCCCACAAGTGCTCCTTCCACCACACTTTAGATCTGTTTACATATTCAGCGCAGATGCATCAATTTAACACTAGTTTTATTACTCGATCCTAGCTATTTTGGGTGAGGGCTCATGGTGTGAAGCCCTCTCGACAATGGCACTCATAGACCTTTTATAGTGGCTAATTGGAAATCGACCGGACACATTTTCTCCCACATGAGTTTCTCAGGTGTTTAACGTTTTGAAAGTTGGGGGCAGAGATCAGCCTTGAAGACCTTCAAGAGGCAGTGTGTGACATGGCAGGTGGTAAGGCCCCAGGGCCTGATGGCCTCCCAGTAGAATATTACAGGGTGTTTGCGGACCAGCTGCTCCCAAGGCTGTTGGAGACCCTGCATGAGGCAAAGCAGACAGGGATACTCCCAAAGACCATGAGAGAAGCCCAAATAGTAATGCTACTCAAACTGGGCAGAGACCCCATGTCACGGAGTTCCTATTGCCCACTTTCCATGTTGGGAGTGGACACCAAAGTCCTAGCCAAGGTTCTGGCATCAGGCTGAACAGAGTAGAAACCCAACTAGTGCATGAGGACCAATGCGGATTCATGCCAGGCCGGGGCATGCACATGAATCTGCATAAACTCGCGCATGAAAGGCATTCTGATACAGGCTTGGAGACACCGGCTGCGGTGATCTCCTTAGACATAGAAAAAGCCTTTGACACCTTGTAATGGGGCTACTTATGGGAAGTACTACTTAGAACGGGAGTAGGCCCGGATTTTGTGGCATGGGTGGCGGGCTGATCTCTACCTTAATCACCATCGAACGGAGCACAACGTAGGTTGCCCCCTGTCCCCGCTCAAATTTGTACTCGCAATGGAGCCTCTTGCAATTCGTCTGTGGAGAGACATAGAACGCTGTGGCCTAGTGGTGGGGGGGGGACACATGTTGTGTCCCTTAAGCGGGCGACGAATTGATATAAATGCACCATCCCGCAGAGGCTGCCTCGGACCCCCTGGCTGTGTTGGACGGCTTCAGAAATGTGTCCGGGCTGAAAATTAACCCCAAAAAGTCAGTTGCATATCCACTGGCGAGACGGGATGTGGCTGAACTCCCACCGCTAGCGCTCACTTGGAAGAGTGATCATTTCTGCTACTTAGGGATGCAGATAGCCCACTCGACTGAAGTCCAATATGCCCTGAATATGAGGAAAAACCTTGAAGGTTTGAAAGAGTCAATACTTTTCTAGAAACGACTACCGCTGTCAGTCATGGGTCGGGTGGCGCTGGCAAAGATGGTGCTGCTTCCCGGTTGCCTATTCACACTGCAAAACTCATTCTGCTGTATTCCGAATTACTCTTTCACCACTCTGAACAGTCTCCTGGTCTTACTGGTGTGGGCAAGTAAACGTAGCAGAGTCAAAATCGATCTCCTAAAGTTGGACATGGAGCAGAGTGGCTTGGGGCTCCAAGATTTACGCCTGTATTACATTGCAGGTCTTCTCGAGTATGCGGCGCAGATGGCTCAAACACGGAAAATAGGCTACTCGCAGGCTGGCGCCCTGAAGCGGACCTTCCAAGGTACCTAATGATGGGTTTGAGGACCCCTCCGGACTGCCCATTCGTGATCAAACAGGTCACCTGGGCCTCGAAGCGAGAGGTCCCCTTGAGCTACGGAAGACCCCTTATGCCCACGCATTGAAGTGGCTGCCTGGTTTCTGCCATATACAATCGGTCATGGTTGTGGCCCGTTGGTGTGAGGGCGGCTGCCCTTCAGCAGGGAACCTTTACCTCAACAACTCCTTCCTGTCCTTTGAGGCTGCAAAAGAACACTACGGGATCCTGGAAGGCCACTTCCTTTAGTATGCGAAGATAACCCACATGATCCATGAAATCTGGACTACGTTTCCGAATGAGCAAGAGGAATCGAGCACTTTGTGTACAATTCTAGACCCAGGCTCCTTCAGAGGAATACTATCCTGGCTATACAAGGTCCTGAAAACAGATTGTAGAATTGACATAACAGAGATGCTGGACAGGTGAGAGGAGGATCTACCTGTGTCATTAACAGAAGGGGAATGGAAATGCGTATTCATGCAGGTCCAAGATATCTCAAGCAATGCCCGATTTAAGCTTACACAGTTCAACTATCTCCACTGCACCTACCTGACTCCCCTGCGCTTATCCAAGTTTGACCCATCACACTCACCTAAGTGTCTGAGATGCAGTGCCATCCCTGCTCACCTGGTACAAGTGATCTGGGATTGTCCCATGACCGGCTCTTACTGGAGCACAGTGCTGGACACTTTGCGGAGGGCAACATAGCTTCCAATTGAGCCATCAGTCAAACACTTTCTGCTGGGGTGCTGCAGATCCGCGGGGCCACAACCCACATGCAGCATAAATTCAACATTCTTGGGCTGGTGTTGGCAAAACGCCACATCGCTATCCACTGGAAGCTAGCCACTGCACCCACCCAGCGAAATGGAGGACGGACCTCTGCAAATGGGGGGTAGAGGAAGAACGCCATCTACCCGGAGTCCACATGGACGAGAACGCGGACCGGGATCTAGAGACTTGGGGAATTATATTGGGGAGTACTCAGGAGATAGACCACATTGGAGGTAGCAATACTGATCGCCCATGGACCGGTACTGTGACATCCACACGGAGTGACTCCCCGGCGGGCTCTCCCCCATCTCCCATAGCTTCATAATGGCTAAAACTTCAGGCTCCCCCTCTCATTGAGGCAACATTTCCTGACCCACAACATGCACCCGGTTGTCGGCCGCTAGCTGGCTTACATTCCGATGCCTCTGAGACCATGTAGATTAATTATGCCTTCTTCACTAGTCAACTCCCCACTTATGCCCCCATTGCATCATTCTCCACCCTCCCAGATGCACCCAGGATGGGGACATGGACAGGGATTGAGGAATGCTGCAACACGTGAAAACCTCTCTCGACTCTCAACCAAAAACACACAAGTATAATGAGTGGGAGGGGCCTTTACCGCCAGAGGCTGTCAATAGCAATAATAAGTTTAAGCGTTTTGTTTGGTAAAAAAAAAGAAAAAATCAAAAGTAATAACATGATGGGAAGATAGCAATTATAGACGGATCACTCCAGCGGTAGCACAGAAGTGGCTACAGGTCAAGCAATAGGAGATGAAGCCCGCACGGTTGGTTTGTCTGATATGTTGCACTTGAAATGAGGACTGGGTTAGTACAGGAGATTTTCTGATGTACGATGCCTGCAATTTACCACTCTGTGTTATAAGAACTGTACCAAGGTGACCCTTGGCAGGGTGATCACATAATAATCGATGTTTCTGAAACAATGTATGTACATTGATCCTGATCTGCTTACTACCAATAAAAAGATTTGCAAAAAAAAGATGGCAAATACTGAAGGGATAATCACTCTAGCTGTTGCTTTATGAATTTTTTGTAAAAATATTATTTTTACTACACAGCCAGAGCATTTCACAGGTAAATGGGTGTGCCTAAAAGCGCCAGTTTAACACCATGGATCTGGTGAAATGTGGAGATGTACAAAAGACTGAAGAGAATTTTGAAGTTCAAGTTCAAGTATTTGAATAGCGCACTACTCACCCAGAGGGTCTCAAGGCGCTTGGGGGGGGGGGGTGCATTATTTATCGAAAAGTCAGGTTTTAAGTTCCTTTCTGAAGGAAATGTGGTTCTGCTTAAGGCGGAGGTGAGTGGGGAGAGAATTCCAGGTCTTGGCCGCCAAGTAGGAGAAGGATCTTCCTCCCATGGTGGATCTGTGGATGCGCGGAACTGCGAGGGCCTTCATTCACTGTCAGTCTGTAATAGTGAATGGGCGAGCTTTCATGGACAACCTTTGAATGCATAAAATGGCACTCCCACTCACTGCTCTGTGCTGGACCATGGTTACTGGCGTATCTGTAACTATGGAAGTGAACTTAGAGCTCTTCCTGAGATAAATACCTATATCAGATGCCAAAGAATTTAAAAATGCAGGTGGTGGTTCTGCATCCACTGTCATAGACTTATGGTATTCATGCCTCTGTTTTATTTTCATCTTTTAGAACTGAACAATTAACACAGGGTGCAAGAAAGAAGGTAATCCTGCCTGGCAAACCTAAGACAACCAGGACAGCGCCATTTTGTTGCAATTTGAGTTTAAAATGATGTCTTTGGCTGTTTCATAGTACAGAGAATTTCAGTGAAATGTCAACCTCCTGATTGTAAGACTGTCACGTTCATGACCTCATACGTAAAAGGGAATGAGTATGTAGTGAGCCATTCTGCCTCGCGCCCCCTGTGTGCGTTGCGCGAGACACTGGTCTCGTGCTGCCCGTTGACGTATGATGTTGTGACAGTTGGCGGCCGGCGGACACGGCCATTTTACAGCGACTTGGTGTATGCTGTGTCGTGCTGGCGGGAGCTTATAATAAACATTACTTACAAATTATCTTCTGTGCCTATAAGTTATTACAGAGTATTTTAGATTTAATGAATAAAAGTGTTAAACAAACTACATCGTTTGCAAGAAATTCTAAGGAGCAACTTTAAAAAGACCCGCACTACAACTGAATATTATTGTGGTGTGAGACTTCACTCCTCTTGAGTAAAATCTAACAGAGGCAATAATTACTCAGGTATCATCAATGTACAGCCCATCAACATTCCTACTCACCTATTTTACTCTCAGTAGGTTTATAAACTACATAACTACTATATCTCTCGTTGGATATGTAGTCAAGATTAAGACATCCAGGCACTGGTTCATCTAGACTGTCACATAAAAGTTGAAAAATATCCTCTTACATAGAAAAATGAATATGAAAATTACATTATTATTACTAGCAACAGCAGTAATCAATTAATAAACAGCAGAGAACAGGTCTACAGTCTTTTGTATATAAATAATAGATGCCTTTATAATCCAATTTAGTGCTACTCATTGTGTTAATCTAGAAAGCATGAGTTAGGATTAGGAACCAGTGATCTGCAGGTTACAGAATGCTGGCTGCAACCAATGCTTAACAACCTAGTTGCATGCTAGTCTATATTGGCTGGAATGACTACAATGATAAACATAAAATATGAAATAATTAAAAAACAATAAAAAGAGGAGATAAGGTTCTGTGTCTTCTTTCAAGGTGGGCATTGACTTCTAAATCCTGGAACTGGAACATTAGCAGTTCTTCCATACTCGCCAAGAGAGGAAGACTTGTAGGTTCTAAACTCAAGGAAAGCTGAATTCAAATGCCAGCTGTGTCTTTGGAATTGGGTGAAAAAGGCACAACTTGTCAATTTTCACTGACTCATCCCACTCAGGAAATTCCATCAGGGGATTTCTGTGAAAGTTTTTAAATCTGAGAATGGCATGAATCCTAAGCCAACTCCAGTGATAATGGGAACCTAAGAGTCTGGAAAACCTTTGGATTAGTAATCTGATGTGACCTGAGTAAATAAATATGCAGATAGCAGAAAACATAAGCAATGCAGATGACTCTTGCTTCATCATATCTTTTTCAGTGCTGGACTCCAAATAAAGTCTCAGGTAAAGCAAATCCACAAGTGGACAGTGGCAAATCTACCATTTTTGCTTGTGGCGCACTGGGAGCAGGGCCCAGAATCAGGAGAATGAACTCTGATTATTGCTCCCTTTTACTACCATAAAAGGCTGCAAAAGAGGCCCACTGCATCCTTGCTACACGAGACAAGTGGACAAATATAGGCCTAGGGTTAAATCATTATTGCGTATGATTTGTTTGTATTTATACAGCGTACAACACAAATCTAGTGCAAGGCAGGCATTCAGATTTGAAAGTGTATAGGACTGGAGATGGCAGTAGTTTAAAGCATTGCCGCTTTCATACACACACACTTTTTATTCAAGCCATGTCACTCACTGAGAGATAAGCAATTGACATTAGATTAATTCTAGAGTTAAACTGACAGCTAGAAGCACTCTGTGAAATTGCTTTGAAAAATGTTTTAGTTCAAGTTCCATATTTATTGAGCCCTCAACCCAAGAGGACCAGCAACCCAGAGATCCTATGGTATCCCTACCCTCCAAAATGGGATCAAATGGTCCATTTCACAGCCCAATGTTCCAAGCAGGTTAGCAAATACATATGTTTTCAAACTTGTGGCAAAGAAAAATATTCCCAAACTGCATGGCCTGGAGCAGGGCACAGGGACATTACTTTTCTGCAGCAGCAAACCCTGCTTGTCCCTATATGAAGATCGCATGCTGCCCCCTTGGGGGCTGCGTTCAGGGATAGATGGGCCTAGGATTTCCCAGCCCTCCACTTTCCTGCAGTCTAGAGGGCTTTCCTTCACAGACAAGCCAGGCCTGATTTAATTCTATGTATTCATTGGTTATTTTCTTTTGTTGAAAATGTGAGGCAAGGGCACAACCTGGAAGCAACACGCCTTTATTTACAGCTATCTGAATGACTAAATACAATTATTCGTGGGAACAAAACAGGAAACCTGGGTTCCATGGGCTAAATACCTCCAGCTCCCTTAACTGAAACGGTTTAACCAAGGTTATTGCAAGCACATAGCACTCCTGTTCATAAAAGCAGAGCTCAGGCCTGCTGAACCTTATCAGGGTCATTAAACAGCTGTAAACATTATTACAAAAATAAACCAGGGATTTCATGCTTACATTTTAGCCCAAAGCCTGGTGTGCTGAGCAAGTAATTTTTTTCATCTCTTACAATCAACGCTGGTGACATTTGGGCATCCAAACCAATTACATCACAGATATTACTGAGGTGGGCAGGCTCGCGAGCGGCTTATTTGCCGTCTGATTAATAGATATACGCGGTGGCGGCATGCTTGACCTGTTACTTTTTGACTGATTTGCAGGCAATCGTATCAGACAGTGGCAGATGTGGGGAACTATACCATGAAGACGTTTGTGGTGTCACTCAATTTTTTGCCTCCCCTAGAGTAGTTAAATCCGCCATCTCATAAAGCGGCTCTGATTAGGAATAGCTGGAAATCGCGGATTGATTCATAAAGATTGACTTAAAGGCCCGCAGCCCCTATGACATTCTGAGCTGGCTCTGTCATTGCCTGAGACAAGCAGGTACTGTTGTTAAAATGGTGCAGGCAATTGTATTATATCATCTGGAAAGTTGACAGTCACTAGACAATCGAGTAGAAGACTTCAAGACATATGGCTTATGGCCGACATCTCATGCCATGAGACACAGCTGCAAGGGCTCCCCACGGCCACCCATCCAACAGAAAAATCCTGCATAATTTAAAAGATTACAGGTCCAGTGGTCCCTGGCAGTTTCGAGGTCTGAATTAGGAATGGATTTCTGAGCTGGGACCGCTGCCCTGGCTGAGGCAATGAAAGTAAGATGGTGGCCGTGAAGGCAAAATAGCAGTTTGGGCAACCTGACTGGGGCCTGCCAAGCAGGTCTCCTCAGATGAACCCACTACGGAGAGATGAGTAGGTAGGACAAGTGAGGAGGAGTGTGCCCCTTCCTCTTCTGTTGACTCGGCATGCCTGCCTCAGTGCCGGCTTAGAGTCATTGTGCCAAAGCTGTGACCGTGCAGAGAGGAACAGAAGTGGAGCTCCGTCCAGTGGAGGCACTCAAGCGACTTCACAGATTTGAAGAAGCTAAAGAAGAGGGTTGCCTCCCATGGTATCTATTCGTAAAAATGATATTACTTATTCACAAGGTGAATAAACCCCCCTCAGTCTGTGCCTTCTGTAGTCCCATTTCGCTGTTGAATGTTGAGACTAATCTGCTTGCAAATGTTTTAACTAATTGCTTTACATGATGATTAAATTGCTGATACAGCCTGAACAATCAGGGTTCATGCTGCACTGATCTACCACAAATAACCTACAGCACCCCCTTGGATGTCTGGTTTATGCTTGTAAGTTGATGGTTCCTATAGTAAATCTTTCATTAGTCACCTGGCCATTTGTGAAAGCAGTGCTATGGAGGATAGGCTTCAGCTCGGCCTTTTACGCCTGGATCTCACTACTGTATACACTCACTATGGCCAGGGTCAATGCCAGTGGAGTGTTATGGACTGACCTTCCCTTGGGACAAGGAATAAGACTGGGGTGTTCCATCTGTTCACTTAATTTTGTCCTCACCCTTGAATCCTTAGCGTGATAGATTAGGAGGGAAGCCCTGATTAGGACCCTGAAATGTGACCATACCTGGGAGAATTTTATTTCATTGTCTGTCAGTGACTTTCTTTGTAACTTGCTGACCTTTGACCTTCATACAAAGGGTTCTGGAAATGATAGACCTGTATGGTTGATAGGCTGGGTTCTGAACTAAATGGATGGTGTGTCCACAACTGGTTGACCCCACTGAATATGAAATGCCCCTTTGGGATCTTCGAGGAAAGCTTATAGTATCTGGTCACCAAAAACAAAGAGATCTTGCAGAAAAGAATTTGTCAGTAACTGTAGGGAGGTTCAGGTAGGATGTGCTGCAATCGAGAATACTCCCATTCTGTCTGATTGGTAGAACTGCACGCTACAAGATGTTTTCCTTTCTATGGTATCTATATGCCATACAGAAGACCACCTAGCACCTACGTCATAAAGATGGAGGGATTGGTGCTCACCCTTCTATGTGATGGAAGAGAGGATCTTCCTTTCCACATTCAGCAGGGGTTTTACAATATGAGAACTGCCCAATATACAGAGATACTATTGGGCCTCTCAGTTAGTGGTGGTGAATGACTGGGCTTTTGCCCCTCATCAAGAGTCCGCCCTTAGGTCAGATAGTCTTGCCTTGGGTGCCAGGGGCCACCCTAAGCGTGCATATGGAAACAGATTATCAAGTATGATACTAGTGAGGCTTTCGTACAGACCTGGGAAATGAAACCTTTATGTCAATCTTGCTCTTCAGAAGTACTTCAGAAATGTATTAGCGAAGCTCGCAGACAAATCTTCCATAGAATAAAGGATACTACCCACCCCTGACTGCACTATGGTCCGGGTGAAACTGACATGGAATATCATAGTGAAGGGGATTGGCATGAGGTTTATATGTACTCCAGAGAGTTGGCTATCAGAACAGGATTTAGGTTGACACAGTTGAAAATACAGCAGTTAAATTCATTTAGTTGAATGCATGAGAATAATTAGAATTGCATGCCTGGGAGGTGGTAATGCTGCTTAATTTATTCATAGAATTTGGAAATACCAACAATTTCACTCATTTTCCAAGAGGGGCACACTCTGCTGTTCTAATGTGCCGAGGAACCTCCCTATTCTTTCGGCAAAACTGCCTGGTTAGACATACGGGGAGATGTAATAATGTTGAAGTGTAATATGATATGCTATAATATTGCCCTAGCAGTAGAAGGAAGAGATATTGCCCAACCGGGTGGAAGTCTAACCCCTCTATCTTGATAACTGGTGCAAGATATGGATTGGTGCATGAGGAGGAATGGGATATAATTGTGTAAATAAGGCACTTAAAAGCATTTAGGGCCATTGAAGAAATGTCATGGTTTTCAATAGGATGCTATTACTCTTCTACTCAATGGTGCTACATCGAGCAATAAGGGACAACTAGGCATGGAAGTTAAGATAGGCTGAAGGAAATAAGAGCCAGTAGAGACCGCTGGGCCAATGGGTTGTGTTACATGGACATTTAGCTGGGCTGTGCCGCTGGAGAGGAAATGTCAACAAGGTGCTGGTATGTCTTCAGCAGTCAGAGGGAGGGAACAAGAGTGGGAGACTGTTGCAGGGATCCAAGGTATCCGGAGAGTAGAAAGTGTACGTTTAAAGGGGACTATCCTAAGACATTCAGAGTGAAGGGTAAACATTGACCATGCAGAGGCCACGTATGAAGGCACTGCCGTACTAACAAAAACAGCAGGAAGGCACCAGTGCAGGGGTTCCTTGAATCCAACAGAGGTGTGTGGTGGAGACATTTTATCTATTGCTCCCATAAAGTAACATAGTGTGTGGCAACTCTGAAGGTGATCCACATTCATCAATTTCCTTCATTGAAAGTGGGTAGATCTTTATCAAAATTTAAATACATTTTGGGCAGATTAAGCTGCACCTGAACACAAGAAGGCTACTCTGAGACTATGCCCTCACACTGGCATTGTAATAGAGTCACACACTCCTACCTAAACAGCATGGAAAAGACATGCCCCTTTTCTTAGAAGAGATCGCTGGGGTAAAGTGAGACATCTCTGCCACATATAGTGAGTTTTGAGATTCAGGTGTTAGGGAGTCTGCCAGAGCCACCACAAAACTCGGTCTGATCGCCCACCGCCATGGCTCTTAAGACGTATTGATACATATTGTACTGCTAGCCGAGACACATTCCCAGGAGTCTGAAGGATCATCTCGGTGCTCTGGTCTACTTTGGAACCTTTGACTCCATTTTTAATTAAAGTAAATTCATTAGACTTTACCATCCATGTAAACAATGCACACAGCAATCAATAAAAGAGCATTAAACCAATTTACAAATGTACAGCTCTTTTTAATTTCCTTAAGAACTGCCCCAGTGCTAGCATTATTTCCAGAGCACCAAGAGGCCATGTCAGAACCAGTTTGTCAAACAGAATACGTGAAAAACATAGGACTGAACATTGCTGTAAGATTACTTATCGTCACCTGAAGATTAAATGGTTAGAGGGTACCAGTATTAACCCTTTCCTTGCTGCCGTCGGCCATTGGCCGACGGCAGCACTACCTCCCCAGTGCTGCCGTCGGCCAATGGCCGACGCGGCCCCACCCGCGCACGGAAACACCCGCAGCACGGCGGAATTACCGCCGCGGTTAACAGGTTAATGAATGGGAAATAAAAAAAGGTGTGGAGCAAAACAAAGAAGTAAAGAAAGGTTATGAATGTTGACCATCTTTTACACTTCTGGCTTTTGGCGATTCTCCAAAAACCCTAGGTAGGAGAATTTTTTAATCATTCTTAGTCCTAACATTTGAAGGTTGATATTTAATTTGGACTGAACTGCAAATCCAACATACAAGTAATTTAACAAGTGCACGGGAATTCTAATGCTATTTTGAAGTTTCCCCTTTGTTGGAAGTTCGCACTAGTATGTCTTGATAATAGACTTCTGAATGATTCTTCAATTAAAGGTTTTTAAAATGGTGGTTGCCTAATCCCGGTCTAGTTAATAACCCTCTTTATAGTCTTTCTTTTATTCAAACATATCTCCTTTGAGTTTGCATTTCTTGAAAACACTGTGTTTTTGCATTGGATACTAAAGATCGAACACTTGCAATGGCTTGGTCCTTGTGTATGCCGTGATATATGTCATACTTCCCAGATTTCTATACAACTATCTAGGTTACGGCAAACTAACTAAACAAAATCAAGTACACTGATCAGAAATGATGAATGGCATGATGTTCATGGAATACACTCAAACCTTTTCAAGACCAGACACGCCTGGGTGCTTCTTGTGGAGAACTTTAAGCATTGAATCATGTCCCACAAGGCAAAGCAGAAACCTGGCAACTCAGCAAAGGATATGTTCAGTGAGGATGTTACTTACAGGTGACAGTAGGTACCTCTTTTGTAGCAAGTAATGTAGAAGCAGGTAGTCAAGAACAGCTGCACTGACTGATCAGAAGTACTTACGGGCTCCAGGAATAAAACAAAAGCTCAGCGAAAGAATACCTGTAAATAAAGCTCCAGAAGTCGCGATCGCGCTTATAATTGTGAACAATTTAACACATTTCAACATTTTGAACATCAATGCAGTGTGGAAGTTGTCTCACCTGCGTGGTTCAGATGCAGAAATATTGACCCATAGTTTACAGGAAGGTCACTCAAACTCTTGATTACACTTGGGGGATTAAATGTGTTGCTGGGTCATTTGGAGTTTATCAGATTGTGAGCACCAGCACACAACTGGTCATCGTCTTGCTCCATCGGACTCCAGGCTCCTCTGTTCTCTTTTTGAGTTGCAGAGGTCCCTGAGTTTCTGACTGTGGAGATTCTGGTGGTTCTATTCTAGGAAATCTCTGAGCCGATGACATGTCCATCAGAGGACAATCAGGTCATAGTGAGGGTAACCATGTCCTATTTAGAGTGGGAGCTCGTTAATATTTCCCAAGCCTGTGACTGCCATGGGAGGCATGATGGTCCCAAGAAATAAAATCGACCAATGGTCCCCATACATAGAGAGAAATGTTCCTGCATTTTAGGGTACCTGTGTTTTTGGGCGGGGGGGGGGGGGGGGGAGAATAAACTTCTCTACTGAGAACTTCTTCTTGCGACTCAAAAACTTGGCTGAGTGAGCCTGAGAAACATGACACCCACTCGGCAAAGTTTACAGCCTTCTGAGATACAGCCACACCAGAGGCATGACACTGACGAAAAAAAGGAGGTCACATGGCCTCCGCAAGCCACTCACTGCACCTACCTGCAGGAGGATGTCTGCTCCTCTTTGTAAAGTAGGCCACTTGTGTGACACAGCTTCACACTACAAGAAAAAGTTACATATCTGTTCATCTCCAAATAACACTCACAAGTGTAAACTGTGAGCTACATTAGAGGCCAATAACTGGTGCACTTTGAAAGATGGAGCGTCTGTTTCAAACAACCGACAAGGCTTTTGCTAATGCACTGCCACCAGGTAGCCGCAGGTTTGCATCTCCCCTGAGGGCAGAACAATAGCTGAAACAGGGCACAATGTCCCTCTATGCATCCGGAGGACCTAGTTAAAGGTGTGCCATGCTGCAAACTGTGGCAGGGCTCACTTTACAGAATGCAGCCCCAGGACTGCAGCATTCCCACAACTCTCACAGTTATCAAATTGGACGGAAATTTGTTTACGAATCAAATCAGCAATTTCTGCGAAATGAGTGTCACTGATTTCTGTATAAACTGTACAAATGATCTGACAGGAGTTCCACCCCTCACGAAATAGAATGTGCCATTTTAGGAGATTTTATTGCAGATATGCGAGGAACTCCACCTCAAGAACTATAATTTATTTCTGAATAGGCATATTTATAAATATCAAACTGACATCATTATGTATGGTCAGATATTTCTTCAAAATGCATTTGTGTTGGAACAGAAATAGACAGGCCCGAAATGCCAGAACGATATGTCCCAGAGAACCAGGAAACAGGCAT
This sequence comes from Lissotriton vulgaris, assembly GCF_964263255.1. Taxonomy (NCBI): domain Eukaryota; kingdom Metazoa; phylum Chordata; class Amphibia; order Caudata; family Salamandridae; genus Lissotriton; species Lissotriton vulgaris. The sequence continues at coordinate 175,653,986 of NC_141700.1, read as the reverse complement.
TCAAATCTTGAGGTGTTACATGGAAGAAACATATTCTATCTATAGGCCTAATTATTATGAACACTTTGGCAGTACAGATCAAGCATTAGTAGCAGAGATGTCTTTTGGAATTCACACAAAATTCAATTTAATTACTTGAAGCTCAGCAGTGTCACATACACAGATGCCAGTATCACCAGAGAAAACAACCAACATGTTCAGGTGCCACGTAATGATTATCTCATTTTCACAGGAAACAGCCATTACAATGCGGCTGTTACCGTGCATAGCCTTTATCACCCGGTTGTTACAACGCGTTTACCATTACCACACATAGCCTTTACCAAGCGTAATTTTACAACAAATATGCCTTTGCCATGCCTGCCTTTACAAAAAAGTATGTTGTAATGGTATGAACGGTAAGGGCATATGCGTGGTAGAGGTGGCAAGTGCATTAGCATGGTACTGGTGGTAAGTGCATCTGCATGGTACTGGTGGTAAGTGCATCTGCACGGTACTGGTGGTAAGTGCATCTGCATGGTACTGGTGGTAAGGGCATCTGCACGGTACTGGTGGTAAGTGCATCTGCATGGTACTGGTGGTAAGGGCATCTGCACGGTACTGGTGGTAAGGGCATCTGCATGGTACTGGTGGTAAGGGCATCTGCACGGTACTGGTGGTAAGTGCATCTGCATGGTACTGGTGGTAAGTGCATCTGCACAGTACTGGTGGTAACGGCATACGCATGGTACTGGGGTAAGGGCATTAGCATGGTACTGGTGGTAAGGGCAACTGCACAGTACTGGTGGTAAGGGCATCTGCACGGTACTGGTGGTAAGGGCATCTGCATGGTACTGGTGGTAAGGGCATCTGCACGGTACTGGTGGTAAGGGCATCTGCACGGTACTGGTGGTAAGGGCATCTGCACAGTACTGGTGGTAAGGGCATCTGCACGGTACTGGTGGTAAGGGCATCTGCATGGTACTGGTGGTAAGTGCATCTGCATGGTACTGGTGGTAAGGGCATCTGCACGGTACTGGTGGTAAGGGCATCTGCACGGTACTGGTGGTAAGGGCATCTGCACGGTACTGGTGGTAAGGGCATCTGCACGGTACTGGTGGTAAGGGCATCTGCACGATACTGGTGGTAAGGGCATCTGCATGGTACTGGTGGTAAGTGCATCTGCATGGTACTGGTGGTAAGGGCATCTGCACGGTACTGGTGGTAAGGGCATCTGCATGGTACTGGTGGTAAGGGCATCTGCACGGTACTGGTGGTAAGGGCATCTGCATGGTACTGGTGGTAAGGGCATCTGCACGGTACTGGTGGTAAGTGCATCTGCATGGTACTGGTGGTAAGTGCATCTGCACAGTACTGGTGGTAACGGCATACGCATGGTACTGGGGTAAGGGCATTAGCATGGTACTGGTGGTAAGGGCATCTGCACGGTACTGGTGGTAAGGACATCTGAACGGTACTGGTGGTAAGGGCATACGCATGGTACTGGGGTAAGGGCATTAGCATGGTACTGGTGGTAAGGGCAACTGCACAGTACTGGTGGTAAGGGCATCTGCACGGTACTGGTGGTAAGGGCATCTGCATGGTACTGGTGGTAAGGGCATCTGCACGGTACTGGTGGTAAGGGCATCTGCACAGTACTGGTGGTAAGGGCATCTGCACGGTACTGGTGGTAAGGGCATCTCCATGGTACTGGTGGTAAGTGCATCTGCATGGTACTGGTGGTAAGGGCATCTGCACGGTACTGGTGGTAAGGGCATCTGCACGGTACTGGTGGTAAGGGCATCTGCACGGTACTGGTGGTAAGGGCATCTGCATGGTACTGGTGGTAAGTGCATCTGCATGGTACTGGTGGTAAGGGCATCTGCACGGTACTGGTGGTAAGTGCATCTGCATGGTACTGGTGGTAAGGGCATCTGCACGGTACTGGTGGTAAGGGCATCTGCATGGTACTGGTGGTAAGGGCATCTGCACGGTACTGGTGGTAAGTGCATCTGCATGGTACTGGTGGTAAGGGCATCTGCATGGTACTGGTGGTAAGGGCATCTGCACGGTACTGGTGGTAAGGGCATCTGCATGGTACTGGTGGTAAGGGCATATGCATGGTACTGGTGGTAAGGGCATCTGCATGGTACTGGTGGTAAGGGCATATGCATGGTAAAGGCAATCAGTGCTGTTTAGAAGACGAAGAGACCCTTCCCACATCCGCTTTTGAAAAGAAAGAAAAAACATCCTGAATGTCAGCGTGAACAACTGCCTCGTCCCCCACAGTGGTATGGGGGGTGGCCCAGGAAGGTTTTGGGTAGGGGCGTTTTCAGGGCTGTTTTTTCAGTTTTGAGGCTCACCTCTGGGATCAGGATTTTTTTTTAGGGCTGGGGCCAGGGGGGACGGGGGCTGTTGCGCCAGGGGTCCAGTTATAGGGCTCAGGGCTGGAGTTTTTTTTTTTTTTTCAAAAAGTCTGGGGCCAGGTTTTTCTTTAAGAGGGTGGGAGCCAGGGTGGGTTGCGTTTTAGGGCTCAGGGCTGGGGACATGTATTTTGTGGGGGCTGGGGGCCAGGGGCTGTTGCGCAGGGGCCCAGTTTTAGGGCTCAGGGCTGGGATCTAGAGAGGTGGATTTCTTTTGAGGGAAAACCTTTACCATGCACATGCCTTTAACATACATGCTTTTACAACAGACATTTTGTTATAAAGACATGCATGGTAAACGTTTTCATTGTAGAGGCATGCGTGCTGAAGTCGCATGTGTTGTAATGACGGAGTAATAACAGCATGCGTTGTAATGACGTGCTATTCCGTCATACAAGCGAAAGAGGGTAGCTGCCCTAGGCAAAGTGCAATTTTAAGGAAAACGTATTACGTGTTTGCAAGTTACAAATATGTTTTCCCACAACCTTTGTATATTTAAAAAAAAATACCTGAGGTCGTAAAGTTTTATATGAATTGGGCTTTCACTTGAGATTTTTCAATACCCATTTTCAATCTTCTCAGCATAATTTGACTCCCGTTTCTCTCTGGAGTATTGATTCACTTGCGAAGGAAAATCTAAGCTAAGTACCCACTAACGTTCAAAATGCACATGAGTTACTGGTGTGACACAACTTCACACTATCTGCAAGAAAAAGTTACAATTATGTTCATCGCCAAATAACACTCACAAGTGTAAACTGTGAGCTAGATGAGAGGTCAATAATAGGGAACTATGAGAAACTTTGTTAGTATGATAAAAACTTCATACACCTATAAAATGTATAATTTGTTTCTGGTGTTGCGCTAGGTGACTTTATATCCTGTTTTCTGGTGTTGCACTAGGTGACCTTTTATCCTGTTGCTGGTGATGTGCTAGGTTTTTTTATGTCCATTTTCTGGTGCTGCGCCAGGTGAATTTATCTCCTGTTTCTGGGGTTGTGCCAGGTAACGTTATATCCTATTGTTGGTGTTGTGCCAGGTAACTTTATCTCCTGTTGCTGGTGTTGTGACAGGTGATTTTATATCCTATTGCTGGTGTTGTGCTAAGTGAATTTATCTCATGTTGCTGATGTTGTACCAGGTGACTTTACATCCTGTTGAGGGTGTTGCGTCAGGTGAATTTATCTCCTGTTGCTGGTGTTGTGACAGGTGACTTTATACCCTATTGCTGGTGTTGCGCTAAGTGAATTTATCTCCTGTTACTGGTGTTGTACAAAGTGACTTTATATCCTATAGCTGGTGTTGCGTTAAGTGAATTTATCTCCTGTTGCTGTTGTTTTGCAAGGGGACGTTACAACTGTTGCTGGTGTTGCTCCAGGTGAATGTATCTCTTGTTGCTGGGGTTGTGCTAGGTGACAATATATCCTGTTGCTGGTGTTGTGCTAGGTGAATTTATATCCTGTTGCTGGTGTTGTGACAAGTGACTTTATATCCTATTGCTGGTGTTGTGCTAAGTGAATTTATATCCTATTGCTGGTGTTGTACCAACTGACTTTATATTCTATTGCTGGTGTTGCTCCAGGTGAATTTATCTCTTGTTGTTGGTGTTGTGCTAGGCAACTTTATATCCTGTCGCTTGTGTTGTGCTAGGTGAATGTATCTCCTGTTGCTGGTTTTGTGACAAGTGACTTTATATCCTATTGCTGGTGTTGCGCTAAGTGAATTTATCTCCTGTTGCTGGTGTTGTACCCACTGACTTTATATCCCGTTGCTGGTGATGCGCTAGGTGAAATTATCTCCTGTTGATGGTGTTGTGCAAGGGGACTTTATATCCTGTTGCTGGTGTCGCTCCAGGTGAATTTATCTCTTGTTGCTGGTGCTGTGCTAGGCAAATTTATATCCTGTTGCTGGTGTTGTGCTAGGTGAATGTGTCTCCTGTTGCTGGTGTTGTGCTAGGTGACTTTATAGCCTGTTCATGAAGTTGTGATAGGTGACTGGGGGCTTTACTAACATTTAAAAGGCAGTGATGTACCTTCCCTGCAATAAAACAACATATGTTTTCCGCCTGCTCTGAGCAGGAGGAACTTGTCTCCACAGACTGACAGTGAGGGATGGGGAAGCGTGGCTCAATGGTTAGAGCGGCAGACTCTGATGCAGAGGTCTAGCCCGGGACCAGGGTTCAATTCCCCGCCTCGGTAGGTCTTGGGCTCAAAAATTCCATAGACCTGATAATTCTCGCCTCGGCGCCTATTCTAATTATAGAGTCCCACTCTGCAACTCTGGGCAATAGCTTGCTTAATCTCCACAACGGCCCCCACAACGCTAAGGATGCCTGGCCTTCACCCTGGGGGTGCCCAGGAGTGGACGCCTCACAGGGAAAGCGAGGACGGGTTCCACAGCGGTATTCGTACAAGCGCCTTGAGACCCTTGTGGGTGAGTAGTGCGCTATACAAGTATCAATTTACAATTTAGTGATATGGGTGACAAGGATTGAAGGGCAGGGGGAGCATTATGTGCTCCCCACTAATTGCTGCAGGGGGTGGGCGGAGGCTGGGAAATGCTACTGCCCATAGCCACTGCCCTACAACAAGTTTTACATGCCCTTTGTCTCTGGACCCAGAATTATTGTGTCTGGAGTTTCCAAATCTGATAAATCTGGATCCAGACAGACTTGTAATGGGGACTTGGGTTATTTCACCTAGCGTTATCGCTCCAGGTGAAATAACCCAACTCGTAATAAGGCTCTTAGAGTAACTCGACCTAAGGTTTCCCCTGGGCTTGGACTCATTACATAGATACACAGTGAGTTTTACCATTGTACACTGCCTGCTATTGCCAAAGCTTTCTGTTGCTACTGGCAGATTTCTCCCACAACTCTATCATCAGGAGTGAACTAGCCATTCTGCCACTCTGGCATTTTCCAGGTGGACTGCAGGGTTACTACGCCTTCAAAGCTAGATGCATGATCATGACCTAATCATAAATCTCCCAAACCCTATTTTCACGGCCCTCTTTGTATGCAAGATGGTTTGCAGCTTTTAATCAAGGCCGATTTGGGATTTCAGTCTGGCCTGTGTGTCATTGTACGAAACAACTGCATTCCAGATAAAAAAGGTAAGCAACCGGAAGAGGATCAGTATGAAACAGTAATAAGCTTATAGTACAGGCAGCTCAAAGCAATGAAACGGCGGCCCATGTTCTTTCCTACAAAGAATTGTCTGTGTGTGCTACAGTGCTACCGAGAAGATTACGAAAGGCTAATTTGAATGGCCACGTTGCAGCTTATAAATTGTCAAAGACCCATGTTGAAGGTTAAGCATTACAGAGCGTATATTTTCAAAGGGGCGGGTTACGAGAATACTGATTACGTGAGGAATCCCAAGTCGAATATACTTGACTTGAACTGAATTGTATCCTTCCCTAAAGGGGATGTGCAGCGGTGTGATACTGTCTGTAGCTCTTCTCTCCACTCATAAATGCCTGAGCAATCTCCAGTTTGCTAAGCTCAACATTTACTTGTATCGGGGGAGAGGTGGAGCAGGATATCGGGCGACAAAACTGTACTGACTCAAAAAGTGGCATGTTAGTAAACCACTCACGAAAAGGAGCATAAGTTTACATATGGAAAATCATCGAAGGATTCAAATTCTAGCAGATGACACAACACAATGCATTGACCACTTGTCGAAAAAGGCTGGTCACTTGTCATTAGCAAAATCATAAGGGCTGCTTCTCTTCAGTGGAAAATACTGAAGTCCACTAAATGTATTGTGTGAAGCACAGGAGGGACTCTGAAAATTAACTCTGTTTGGCGGCCAATGTTTATGAGGAATATGTGGCTCATGGAAAATAAGGTTCTACCCCTTACAACCATTCAGGGCATGCTTGAACTTTTAGCAAACTACAACTATCTCCTTAGAGAGATCTTCTCAGAGAGCATTTCTACGCTCTACATGTTGAATAAGTAGTACCTCCATCAATCTACATTCTATGAGTAGACATATTGTCTCTAACTAATCCCAAATTTGCAGTACAAACGTAATGCAGAATTTTTTGGTATAGAATCACCTCCAGGGAGGTATTGCTTGGGTATCTACTGAAAACTAAGGAATCTGCAGCTGGAAGTCTCTATTAGATGAACAGGTTACTTATCTTTGGTAGCGCTGCCTCACCTCAGAGAGGTCCACTGGCTCCCCAGTCACAAACATAGCTGATTATAACTCTTGACACACACATACAAAGCCTTACACAACACTGGTCCACCATACCTCAACAATTGCATACACATTTACCAGCCTGACAAAAGCCTCACTCTCATTGACACATATTCCCCGCATTCAATAGAGCAGTACAGGAGGTCGTTAGTTCTCATATATGCCACCAAAAACATTGAACAGTCTCCCACCACACATCAGAGCCTTCTCCCCATTTCTTGAGTTTCACAAGAAGATGAAGACCTGGCTCTTCGTATTACTCTGAAGGACACTCACCTACGCACCTGCTCAAGCACCCAGATACCCTCATGAGTGATTAGGATGCTATACAACTAGACATACAAAAGAAAATCTTCTACCATTCCCAGGATGGGACTGGACCAAGAAAACATTTATGTGCATTTGGAGGTGCCCCCAAACTTCCAGTTCCTTACCTGTTGAGTAGGAACTGCTTTCCGAATGCCTCTTCCTAGTAGCAGGTTTAAACAAAAGAGCAAAACTATATTTTGTGATTGGAAAAATAGCTTTGTAAAAATTTTTATATTTCGGTATGAAATTCGAACTTTCAGACTCAAACAACTTCATGAATTTGGCCCATAGTTTCCTAATACGCATTATTAATGTATTCGCATCCTTAACAGACTTTACTTACTATCAAATGAAAGTGGTTTCATCCAATTTTTACAGAGTCTACTCCAATATCTGCACAAATAGACGTGTTCTCTAGATCATAAAGTCATTTTTCTGCACATTTAATTACAACTGTTCCTTCCTGGCTAAGTCCCTCAATGTTAGGGTTGATGAGTATTATCCATATCTAAGATTGCTTCATGATGCTTCTACCTTTGTGCTGAAAATCATATAGGTATTATTTAACCCTCATCACACTCGCGGTCAAAGTAGTTCTGTGATATTCTGAATAAAATTGTACTTTGAATTTTTTGCTTAAGGTGCAGACTATGTTTTAGAGTCATTTTGCTGGTTTCTATTCCTGGAAATATCCAGGAGCAGAAGAGTGGGCCTCCCACATTAAAATGGCGGATCCTTTCCACTTCTAGAACATTTTAGAGAGCAATGTTGGAAAATGATGACAAATTGTTAAAAAATACAAAACCCCAAAGACTTGTTCTGCAACTGTTCCATGGCTGACAAAAGCCATTTTTTCTTACCCTAGACATCATGTCAAATGTACAAGGGCCCATGCTTAGCAGACTCCTAATATGTGTATTTCCACCTGCATGTGAATAATGGATAATACATGACAATGATAAAGAGCATATTTAGTGAGGATTGCAGATTACATTCCCTCTAAAAACAGTAGCTGAATATGTAAGCAGCTGCCTTTCAGGCAGCCAAAAGTGACTAGAATCAATGTGTCACCATATTGACAACCAGAGTTCTACTTGAAAACAAACCATGCCTTATGTCAAGCGAATAAAATGCGATTATTATGCACTGTTCTTCAGCAGTCAATGTAAACGTACACATGGTGTAAGAAATAGCAGAGTGAATGCAAAGCAAAGAATTTAATATCACAGAAATAAAAAGTGACTCATGATGCATGGCAAATATTTTCCTCAACCGCTAAACATTAACCAATTTGAGGCACATTAAGAAATAATTTTCCATGTCAAGAGAAGTACTATAGTCTACATAAATTTTCTTCAAGTTCTATTTAGTTGTTCATGGAGACAGAAGAGTAGTCTTCTTAACACACCTTTACATTTAGAACCAGCTTGACACATGTTTCGCTGTTTCAGAATATCCTTCCCATAAATGGTACGTCATATGTGAACAGTAGTTACAAACTGCATAAGACAGGCTCTGTGCAATTCCTGCTCATTACTCTATGTTACCTTACTTGTTAGGGTGCTTAGGAGGAGGAAAAAACAGAAGAAAGTGACATCTCCTGCCTCCATTGGTACAGGCAAAGTGGCCTCTGTCCTCTGATGTAGTAATAACCGCTGCATGTTGCAGTGTGCAGATGCCATGTGGTGGCATTTCCATTTGACCACTGCTCTTAGAAGGGTACAGAGAAGAAACATCAAATATGACCTTTTCCATTGAATGCTTCAGTTGAGAAGCCACAAAAAGGAGGCTGTGAAGGGCCACTGAAGAGTGTCCCAGGGGTTGATGTATAGAGGAGCAGTCAGGCCTTGGACTATCTACTTTCCATATCAAGGCCCAAGTTAACTAATGCGTTTTTGTAAGTGTTCCTGCAGTGCAAAGCAGTCCAAAGAGCAGCATTGCTCAACTTTTCTGTGCAAAACATATTTTGCACTGATAATTTGGCACAAACACAACCCCAAATGGCTTTGCTTCATTAACACAACACCAGTGACAACAAATACCTAGGGGGCATGATGGGGTAGATACAATGCTAACACCATAAGGATGCCATGCAGAGTGTGATTGTGGGAAAATAGGCCTTTTTGCAGTTGTCCGCTCATTTTTGCCCCCATTTGGACTACTAGATGCTGGTTTGTGGCCCTGACAGTGCACTGAAGTCTGCTGACCAAGCCCCAGTACCAGTGGTCTCTCCCTAAAACACACTGTAGCAAGCTGGTACTCCCAATAGGCATGGGCTTTAACCCCCTTACACGTTCCTATTAAAGAGGTACCAAAGGTACCCATGGCATGGGTGTTAGAGGGGTAACCAGGGCCTAAAGCACTGGTTGTGCCTCCCTGAATTACCCAAGTAAACAGATGACAGTAGGCCTGCCTTTGAAGACTGCAGGAACAGTGCAAACTGCTCCAACTTGACTTTGGCCTCACCATGTGTGTCAAGGTCACAGCACTATATTTAATATATATCAGTCATCAATAAGGTAAGTCTCACAAGACCAGGAGGCAGGGTGCAGTATATTACAGGTTTGGACATATAAATGCAAGTTGATATGCTCCTATAGTAGTAGCATTTCTATTAAGGATTACTATAAGTGTTCAGTGCTCCAAAGAATAAGATGGACTGGCACCGAGCCCGGCACACTTGAGGTTGCCAGCTCCATTATGGTACTGCAGAATATGGTCATGTTTGGTATCATATTAAAAAATCAAAGCGGGAGGGAGAAGCTAGAATGTGATCCACTCAGCCTCTCTTGCAATACAATACAAAAAGCATGGAGAGTGGAAGAGAACAAAATCCACTTGATGATTTCCAATTGGGTTTCTTGTGGGACCCTCAACAATGATGTACATCACTGTTGAGGGTCCTACAAGAAACCCAGTTGGAGATCCTCAAATCAATATTGTTCTCTTTCACTCTCTGTGATTTTTGTATAACATGTTTCGTATCAAACAATGTCCTCCTCACCCCTGACATGATTCCTGTGTCAAGGTTAATGTGGCATGCACCAAAGTAGCTACCTTAGAGGTTGCCCACCTGGTTGCCTAGCCTTTCCTGTGTTCTGGCTGGTCGCCCTTACTTGCTGCTGCCAAGACAGAAATCTGACCTCCTCCCAGGAAGTGTGAACACTCCCAGGAGTCAGAAATAAACACCTGGCTGGAAAGGAGGGGAAACCTCCCCCTGAACAGGATGGCTAGAGAAGTGGAACATCAAGGCGGTTAGCTTAAATGTATGCACATTTGCACCTGAGCAGACAGGAAAATTAAGTATTCAGGAGGTGTACAGCTCCAGCAGGCTAGCCATAGATCTAGAGTAGGTACAAAAGGGGGGTGGTGATGGACGGAGCTTGCTTGAACTGGGATGGCAGAGTGGGCTAAAGAACGGTGATGGATTAAACCCAGATCTGTTGACTGGGTGTGAGTGTTTGATTGGTTCAGATGCTTCGTCCATCACCACCCCCTTTTGTACCACTTTGTTTGCCATAAGTTGGCAGGGTATGCTCAGACGTGAGTCCCTTGCTCACTTTGCCACTGGATTCAAGCAAGCCGGGCTGAAGACGGCTGAAATGCCAGAAACCGGTCCTCGGAAGCTTGTTTCCGGTCCAGAGAAGGCATGGCTTGGCAGTTCGGGCTGGACTGTTCCCATGAGACACAGGGTCAGACTGATTTGCATATGGCCATGTCTGAACTGGGGTGGCAGAGTGGGCTAAAGAACGGTGATGGATTAAACCCAGATCTGTTGACTGGGTGTGAGTGTTTGATTGGTTCAGATGCTCCGTCCACCACCACCCTCTTTTGCACCACTTTGTTTGCCAAAAGTTGGCAGGGTATGCTCTGACATGAGTCCCTTGCTCACTTTGCCACTGTATTCAAGCAAGCCGGGCTGAAAACGGCTGAAGTGCCAGAAACTGGTCCTCGGAACTTTGTTTCCGGTCCTGGGAAGGCATAGCTTGGCAGTTCGGGCAGGACTGTTCCTATGAGGCACAGGGTCAGACTGATTTGCATATGGCCATGTCTGAACTGGGGTGGCAGAGTGGCTAAAGAACGGTGATGGATTAAACCCAGATTTGTTGACTGGGTGTGAGTGTTTGAATGGTTCAGATGCTACGTCCATCACCACCCCCTTTTGTACCACTTTGTTCGCCATACGTTGGCAGGACATGCTCAGACGTGAGTACCTTGCTCACTTTGCCACTGGATTCAAGCAAGCCGGGCTGAAGACGGCTGAAATGCCAGAAACCGGTCTTCGGAAGCTTGTTTCCGGTCCAGGGAAGGCATGGCTTGGCAGTTTGGGCTGGACTGTTCCCATGAGGCACAGGGTCAGACTGATCTGCATATGGCCATGCCTGAACTGGGGTAACAGAGTGGGCTAAAGAACGGTTAATGTTAATGTTAATGTTAAAGGGAATTTATTGAGCGCACTGCCACCATGAGTTTCCTGGCGCTGATTGGACACTGAGGCTGTGCAACAGATCTGTTGACTGGGTGTGAGTTTTTGATTGGTTCAGATTCTTGGTCCATCACCACCCCCTTTTGTACCACATAGATCTAGAGTAGCCTGCCAGGACTGTATTTTTTGAAATATTGACTTTCAAAGCACTGCCGAATTACCTCCAGAGGGGTATCTCTGGGCTACAGACGTGCTACAGTTAGGGCGAAGGAAAGGATTTTAGAAAAGCTCAGTTTTAAGGAGCTTTCGGGATAGTAGATAGTCCCGGCATTTTAGGAGGTGGATAGGGAGCTGGTTCCAGTAGGAGGAGGCTAGATAGTGGAATGCTTTCCCACCTAAGCGGGATTTCTTAAAACGTGGCACCAGGAGCAGGGACTTAGATCCTGAGCGGAGTGGTCTAGGCGGCTGAGAATGGGTAAGTTTATCTGCTAAATAGCTAGGGTTGTTGCCGTTTAGTGCCTTGTGTACAATGCAGCAAATCTTAAATCTGATCTGCTTGCGGATTGGTAGCCAAAGTAGTCCTTGTAGTAGCGGAAGAGAGGCAGTCCTGGCAGGAGAATTAGAAAAGGTGGTCTACAACCCCGGATGTGGTCACCTCATGGACTGATTAGCCACTGAGACATGTAGCCCATTGGCCACTTGCACCTACAACCCTAATGCCTCTAAATCTAGGATTTAAAGGACACCCTTGACACCAGAACCTCAGTTCTGTGAAGACTGCAACAAGAGGACAAAGACGTGTTTGCGACAACAGGACCTACACAAACCAAAGGTGGGATCTTTTACAGAGGTGCCAACGCTTCTGGAACTGCATGACTGCTACTCACCCTGGACCAAACACCAGCTGTCTCAGACAGAGGGACACCTTTGTGAGCCAAAGGCAACCCCAGACTCCCTTGGACAAGTGGCACTAGTCCCCTCCACACCGCAGATAAAAATAACGTCCCAGAACCAAAGAATCGATGGCCATCGAGCCCTATGCTGGATCACCCAAATGTAGATGGTAGAGTACATTGTGAGACCATAGTCCTGATCTCTAGCAAGATTCAGGTAGGTATAGTGTTTCCTCAGACCTCCAGATGTTAAAGTAATAATTCACTTGCGCTGCATCAAGAGGGAACCCAGTCACACATTCAACTAATCATGGCTGTGGCCCTGTTGTCAAGCTTTTGCATCGGTTTTCTCCCCAGTAGCACCAAAGCGGTAAATCTTGCACCCATGCAGATCCCATTCAGCACCAAGGACAGCCAGGACAACTCTGCATCAGGGACTCACAGGTCAGGAAAAATTGACCTGACAGTCGTGACTTGGTCCTAGGTCCTGCATCACCCTACCGCTCTGCGGATTCCAAGTAACTCGACCAGCAAGTGATCTATAGTCACGTATACCTTTTTCTCATTGACTGCATTGGTAACGTTTCATCATTGAAGTGCATTATATATGTGCCCAATCTCGTTCTTTTTGACATCTAAATTCATTTAAAAAACTGCTTTACTTTTATAAATTAGTGTCGGAGGTGGGTCCTCTTGAATGTTTAACGCGTTCCTCTAGTAAAGTCTGACTGACTATTCGCCGCACTACCAGGACTAAGTTAAGGATTTATTATTGTGAATCCAAGGACCATCTTTGAGGTATTGTGACAGTATTGCATGGTGAAGCCGAACCAGCATCACCAAATAATACTACACCTACCCACAGTGATCTACTAACATAGCATTACCTGGCTTTGCATGGACAAAATCTGCGGCAAACAACAGTTTGGCGGATTATTATATGATATTCCCACAAGTAACGCTTGGGTAGACATCATACATTTGTACTTGAGAGTCTACCTTGAGTAAAAATGCTGCAAAAGTTCTTGGTGTCTCATCTTTGAGCCATGACACAATGCTCAGCACTGCACTAAAACAGCATTGCAAGCATGGCTAAGACCTCATTGATGAGTGATTGTAAATCAGCTGTGGTCCGTGGAGGCTAGAGCAGTGAGGGGATTACTACGGACGAGGACCAGGGAACATTAATTTTCCCGGCCCCACTGCTCTTACCTGCATGGGCCACGGCTGCGGTAAATATCAAGCTGGGCATTTATTTGCACCACAAAGCACAGCGCTGCAGATCTTCTAGCCTGCTGTGCTGCTTGACACCTAGCAAACCTGGGCCACAGAATGTCTCAAATAACCGGTGTCAATTTCAGCTCAATGTACAGCAGGACTGAAGTTACACCTCTTGGGTGATTCCCAGAGGTGTAACTTCAATCTCTTAAATTGATGACTGTTGTTCCCTGCAAAGAACCCTACTGGTCGGTGTGGGGTCGAGTTGTCTACTTTAAATGTGTATTCTTTTTCAAACTAGAAGAGCAAAAAATGGTACGCAATCACATCACAACTTTAGACTCAAAATTGACAATGTTCATAAATCATTTAATTTCACATATTGTTACTGCTCAGAACCTGTTGAGTGCTGCCCCCCGCATCCAGAAAGGTTGCCTCTGAAAGTTGTGAATCACCCCTACCATTCATTCATTCCTTTCATTACCTGTGTTATAGGTTATTAGTTTTCATCTGCTAAAAGTATTTAATTGCTAATAAATCAGCGATCTATCATAACAGTAATGAACTCCAATCCAAACTAATGAATGCCTGCCAACCTTTTTTGATTCTGGAGGATGGATTCGGCTTCCTGGTTTGCCCTGCCCTCTGTGAAGGTCAGCCTGAAACCCTGCAGCTTTTTGCCATTTAGTCGAGAGAACGAGTTTCTTTTATTATTAAATATGCGATGCGCAAGATCCTTCTGAGGGAAACAGATCACGCCTCGTTAATTGTAAAGTGAAATCAACACATATTTGCTTCTGTGGCAGCTGTGAGTTGTGTTATAAAACCACCAAAAAGGGTATACAACCTTTAGCACGCATTTTTTACAACGCACTACCATTACAACGCAGGCATTACCACGCATACCATTACAATGCATTGCGCTGGGGGGCGCTCTAGGATAGGGAATACGTTTAATTTTCTATCCAACACCTTCCCTAGTGTCCACGGGGACTGGAGTTGGAATAGAAAATTATACTTACCACTATCCAGCACCTCTAAGCGCTATGCGGTGTAACGGTATTCGTTGTAAATACCGCGTTGTAAAGGTATGCGTGGTAAAAGTATGCGTTGTAACGTCATACATCCCCAAAAAGGGACAGACACTGAGAGAAAACAATATATCAGCAACTCACCTGCGTAAAAGGTAAAGCACTATTTTACTCTAAAAATACACCTTGCACTCTTACAGTGCCCTTTAATTTATGATGGTTCTCTCCGAGTCGCATTTGCTGTAGGTGTTGAAAGGACACCTAAGGTTGGCTAACTCTGGGAAGAAATATGTGTTACATCAGCACATGAATGTCAACCTTCTGTGAGTACACACATACACATACTTTAGAACACCAGACCTGTGTGTACAATAATTGTGCATGTTAGCTGCTGCGTGTATGCGTATACGGTTGTATGACAGATCAACATGCCTTAACAGCATATTTTTACCGCAATTTTTTTTTACAACGCATATGTTTTTACAACACATACAATTATCACCCATTGTTTACATCTATATAAACAATGTATTTGTGGGGGGAGATCCCGCACACTCCTCAACTTACCTTAAATGTGTGGCAAAGGCATGCTTTGAAAAGACATAAATGTTGTAAAAACATGCGTGGCAAAAATTATGTGGCAAGGGCACAATGAGGTTAAGCCCTTCACCGGGCATGGTGGGGGGTGAGCGTGGTGCTTCCGTGCTTGTGGCGGAACCGCACCGTCATGAGACACGGGTGGCCTGTACTCATGACGGTTTGGTTCCATCATGACCACTCCCGCTCAGCAATTGGCCCCCGCAGGCGGGGAATCAGTGCTGCGTGGCCGGAGCGGCCGCAGCATGACGGAACCAGCCGTCATGAGCACATGCCGCCCATGTCTCATGACGGCGTGGTTCCGTCACGAGCACAGAAGAGGCTAAAAACCTCGCTGTAAAGGCTGTTTCCTGCATATACAGAGAGAGGCGTATGTAGGTGCACATATGTGTTTAGGAATAACTGTCCACTTCAGAACACGCACACTCAACCGTGCACTTTAAAGTAAACAGTTACTGATATGTTCACCGTGCACAGAGCATGTCCGAATCGTCGTACCATAATTGTTTGCGGGCAGGGTGCCGGTCGTGTCTCTTTTTTTCTGCCTTTTTTTCTCTTCTCCCCGTTTATCTCTCTCGATCTGAGGCAGGTTCTAGTGATGAAAAGTAGGAACCAGGCCTAGATGTAGGTAAATTTATTTTACCACTTCCTAAATACCGAATTTTACCGATTCGGTATTTAAGAAGTGGTAAAATAGAGGGGGGGCGGGGGATGTAGGTATTACAGAATCGGTAAATACCGAATTGTTAAGATTCAGTATTTACCGATTCTGTAAATACCGATTCGGTAATGCCCATTGATTCCTATGGGCATTGAAGCCCTTAGGAATCAATGGGCATTACCGAATCGGTATTTACCGATTCGGTAAATACCGATTCCAGCAAGGGTGCAGGGGGTGTCGCTTTGACACCCTTTAGCACCCCAAATACAGGCATGTGTGCCATGTGGCACACAGACATGCCCTAAGGGCATGTCTGTCTGTCACATGGCATAGGTGTGCATGCACACATGTGCATGCACACCTGGATTCGGTATTTTACCACCCAATTGAATTGGCTGGTAAAATACTGAATCTGAAAGGCCTTTGGGACTCAGAAGAGTCCCACCTACATCTAGAAGTTACCGAATCGGTAAAAATACCGATTCGGTATTTTACAGATTCGGTAAATTTACCGATTCGGTAAAATTGGCCCCCTACATCCCAAAAACCCATTTACCGGTCGGTAACAGCCTAAATCGGCCGTTACCGGCCGGTAAATGGCCACCTACATCTGGCCCCCAGTTCCCTAAAATGAGTCTCGCACCATCCACCTGCCACAAGCAGCAAAGGGTAATGGGAAAAGCATGGAGTGGAGTCAAAACTTATTGGGGTATATTACCAACAACTAGCGATAATTATCGCTATGTTGTTTTAGCGGGGATATTTTTATCGGCACGCTGCGTCGATTTTTATCGCTTAGAAACCTTGCTATTATCAAGGTTTATCTCCTAAGCGATAAAAATCGGCCGAAATGCATGAATATCGCTGAAAAGTCAGCGATATTCATGCATTACCGGGCTAATGCTCTTAGCCATGTTATCCACCTCCCATTGGATAACATGGCTAAGAACTGCTCAGAGCAGGTGTTAGCTTTTGGAGATATTTGCGCTTAGCGCGAATATCTCCAAAAGTTGGTAATAGGAGATAGCGATGTTAGCGACTGTTTCCAGTCGCTAAGATCTTGGCACGCCCACTTTGCATGTCATTAGTGATAAATATCACTGACATGCAAAGCGGGGCCCAAGATGGTCGCTATCTTCTACTAGCTGTCACTAACTGGTGTTAGCAACAGCTAGGTAATAGGGAGATAATTTTATCTCCGTTTTCTTGGCTTTTAATGCCAAAAAAGCAGAGATAAACACCCTTGATAATATGCCCCATTATGTTTCCCATTTTACAGAGCTACTTAAAATGTTTGAAAGGACTGCTGAACTCAGAGCTTTAAGGTTTCCGGGTCTTTCCTGGTCTCAGACCAGGTAGTAATTTAAAACGAATATTGAATTGGGTCCCTTTCGGGCCCTCTATTCATGTCCTTATCTTTTTATGCAAAAACACTGGTCAATTTCTACACAATGAGTGTAAAAAAATGTTAGATAATCCTTGTCGTGCCTGCTTATATTTCACATGCTTTACATAATCTTGCATTTCCGATGAGTATTTGCTTTTTCTAGGATGATGTCACGTTTTGTTTTTTGGGCAACATATTACTGTTGTCTAGTTCTTAATTTGAATCGAGTCACATCCATAACAGGGCACAACTGAATTGCGGCTGAAGGCAGTGTGAATTTCTCTCAGTGCCTGTTAGAGGCAGAACAGCATCCAGAATAGGTGACCATGCAATGATTGGCCTCCCTGGAAGGCACACAGATCAATGGCCATGTATGCAAGTTGCAGTTGTGATTCTATGCAAATGTGCGGGCAGAGTGGCACTCTACGCGACTTTTAGTGTATATGTTTAAGCCGTGCCCCTAGCCGCATCGCTGCTGCGGTTATTTTTGCGCTGTGCGGCTGTTTTCGAATACCCGCGTTAGATGACAAGCTCAGTTCGTCATCCGCACACGCCACCCGTGGCTGATGACGAGCTGAGCTCGTCAACAGCATCGAAGGGGTTAAATATATGGGTTCCTGCCTCTTTCGGGGACCTCCTATTTTTTGCATCCACTTAAAGGTCTGGCTTAACTGATGCATGCAGCAGGAGTTTATTTTTCTGCTTCTGCCTGCTGCTATGTTTTTTGAAACCATGAACTGTATTATTTTAATTAATCTGTTCGCTAAGCGCACCTCTCTTCAAAAAGCCGAGTGAGAATTGCGAGAACTAAAATGGTTGAAATTGCGCTTCCATATTAGGTTTAAAAGAACATTCCCTGTATGTACTTTGACCTTGAGGCACATTTCATTAACAGTTTCAGAAATCTAGCTGAGCGTACGTGTAGTGTGAACAGCAACTGTTATCTGCAGCCTCGTAAGGCTGCACCACTTAGCTCGACGTGAAACTGTGGCAAGAAGTGGGAGTCGATTTGCAAAAGTTGTCATCCGCGAGGCTCTCCTCTTGAAAATGCTGACTCGCTCATTTTAGCAGAAACAAAGAATATGCAGAGTGTCAGTTCTCAGATGGCCTTCAGTTTATTTTCTGAATTTTCATAACATTGTTGCCGAAAACTCAAATTTGGACAAGGGCAAAACTCAAGATTCAGGTGAGCAAGAGACCATGCCAACTTTTGTGAAATACAACTGTTGTGTGGCTACAATAAAGCATGGACACACATCTGAGAATAATAACCACATTAAATGTAAATTGATACTTGTATAGCGCACTACTCACCCGCAAGGGTCTCAAGGCGCTTGTACGAATACCGCTGTGGAACCATCCTGGCTTTCCCTGTGAGGCGTCCACTCCTGGGCACCCCTAGGGTGAAGGCCAGGCATCCTTAGCGTTGTGGGGGCCATTGTGGAGATTAAGCAAGCTATTGCCCAGAGTTGCAGAGTGGGACTCCATGATTGGAGTAGGCATCGAGGCGAGAATTATCAGGTCCGGAGAATTGTGAGCTCAAGACCCGCCGAGGCGGGGAATTGAACCCTGGTCCTAGGCCAGACCTCTGCATCAGGGTCTGCCACTTTGTACAGATCCCAAGATATATATACTAATCGTTATCTACTTAGTGGGGTGGATGGAGAGGAGTCCCAACAGCCAGAGCTGGAAATTAATACAGACTGAAAGCATTGCCTGAGCTAGAGACTATGTTAGATAATTTAAGTGTATTCTTATGATATGGGTTTGCAATTCATATGGGGATACAGTGCTTAGATATAAATTGTCCATAATTAATTAACATTTTCCAGTTAGGGATTATAGTGCTGCCGATATTTTCACAGGATTGGGAACAGTCCACAAGTTCCAAAATAAAGTGCAATGAGCTTACAGAGCAGAAGCTAAAGTACAATGTGCTAGCAGCAAAAAGACCATTTTACAGATTGTCTATATCTGTCGTATTGCAAAATCAATGCTAAAATGACATGGTATCATCAAAAAAGTGAACAGTGCATTAAGTGCAATAGGCTAGCAGCAAATATTCAATGGCAAAAAGTGAACAGTGCATTAAGTGCAATAGGCTAGCAGCAAATATTCAATGGCAAAAAGTGAACAGTGCATTAAGTGCAATAGGCTAGCAGCAAATATTCAATGGCAAAAAGTGAACAGTGCATTAAGTGCAATAGGCTTTTGTAATGGTTTTAATTAATCAACAAATAAAATAAATACTGATACTGGGTTTGCAATTCGTACAGCACAAAACCAGCTTTTGACATCACACTGAAGCCCTTTCAGATGTCCAGGAGTAAATTTCCAAATGGTTCCGAAGTTTCCATCACTGATCGCTGTTGTAGCAGGAAGTGAAATTGACAGACTAAATGGACCAGATTGTCCTTATATGTTCTAAACAGATACGTGTTAAACGATCTTTGGAAATGTTGTTTATATTGTTTTAACCACTTAGAAAACGGTGCCTTTAACTCCTTGTGTGCTGATGACGGAACCGCTCCACCATCAGCTGCGGGGGCGCTGTGCTGATGACGGAGCGGTTCCGTCATGGCCCGCCCGCCGCTCATGCGCGGCGCGAATTCCGCGCCTGCGCTGAGCGTTCTATTGAGCGGGCGGGGCCACGACGGAACTGCTCCGTCATAAGCACAGTGCAACCGACGCTGGTGACGGAGCGGTTCCATCACCAGCATGCGCCCGCCGCTCTTCCACCCCGCCCCCTTAGCACTGCGGCGGAATAGCCGCCGCAGTGAAGGTGTTAAAGGGTCCTCATTCTGAGTTTGTAAGAATGAAGGTGCTGTATATTGCACCTGAAAATTAACAATAGTGTATGGTTCGTTATCTGTTGGGTTCAATGAATAGCACCTATCACAAGTTTTTGGGGATAACATACTAATTTTGTTGCTTACGCCACCAAAATCCGTATGGTGCAGTAAATACCATGCACTTTACCCTTGTTAAGTTCTGACTGGTTTGGGCCACCAAAATTTAACAAAGGGTGAGACATTTAATGCACTGGGTAATGACCGGGTGCTGAAAATATCACCCCAACCCAGAATGCCAAACCCTGAGTAAGCAGGGGTTTATGCAGGGTCGGAAATTTCCAACCGGCTTATAATCAGGGCCATAGCCTATTAACATGAATGGGGTATGGTTTGTGAGACAACTAGCGGCAGCAGAAAATGGAAGACAAGAGGAAAGTAGAACACGGTGGAAAACAGAAAGGTAAGGAGATAAGAACCAGTAACAACTAAACACAAGGGATGCACCATTATTTTCCTGGATGAAACTAAGAACAAGAAAGACCTGAACTAGAATTGGTGAAAAAACATGAAGAGGATTAGAAATTTGGTAGCAATTTAAAAATATGACGACTCGTTACTCAATATATTGCCAGAACATATACTAGAGTGTAAGAAGAGAAAGAAAATGAGAAAAAGAAGAAAGCAATAATGTAACAGAAGTTGTGAAAACTTTGCTTCTGGCAGCAGATAGATTAGGGGCAAGAGACAGGATTGGTCAAGATGCAAATGAAAAAGGGGAGTTTAGGAAGGAGAGATGTCCTGCTGATTATAGTGTTACACCTGCTGGAAGCGGGAAAGAGAGATACAGGGAAAAAGAGGACAGAAGACTTTTAGAAGATAAGAACGGTGAAGAAGTGCTGTTCCTTGAACTGAATCACTTGGGTAAAGAGGCAGAATAGGGTTTAAGCTGTCACACAAACATGGTAGTTTCAACTATGGCTGATTCCTGCATAAACAAAGGGGGCATTATGGTGATACATTAAAGCCATGTGGAGACAAAATGATGCAGAATTCTTGGGAAAAGGTTCCTGTAAGGAGATCAAGATTCTGAATATAGACCCTTGGGCAGATTGCCATGTGTACATTCTGATAGGAAACATACTAAGGGCCAGATGTAGGTAAATCACATTTACCGATTTTGAAATACCGAATATTACCGAATTTTACCGATTCGGTATTTTGAAATCGGTAAATGGGATGTAGGTACCAACATCTGGATTTTTTACCGATTCCTTAATAATTCGGTATTTACCGATTCGGTAAATACCGAATCGGTATTTGCTATTGAATCCTATGGGCCTTGAAGCCCATAGAATTCAATTCAAATACCGAATTTGTCAAGGGTGCAGGGGGTGTCACTTTGACACCCTCTAGCACCCCCAAAACGGGCATGTGTGCAATGTGGCACACAGACATGCCCTAAGGGCATGTCTGTCTGTCACATGGTACATTTGTACATGCACAGATGTGCATGTACACAGGAATCGGTATTTTACCATGGATTTGTATTCCATGGTAAAATACCGATTCTGAAAGCCATGTGCCAATGGAAAATTGGCTACCCACATTTCAATCTTGCCTTTTCGGTAAAATTACCGAATCAGTAAAATTACCGATTCGGTAAAATTACCGAAAATGCAACATTTAAGGGCCCCTACATGTCAATGGCCATTTACCGGTCGGTAACGGCTGAATTCGGCCGTTACCGATCGGTAAATGGCTATTTTCGGCCACCTACATCTGGCCCTAAGTTTCTTAGTGAAACACAGAGAAGTGACCTTTGAAAAGCCATTGTTGCAGAACGTACAGGTGTCTTGGAATAGGTGGTTTATAAGTTCACAAGAAACAATAATATTGTTTTTTCATGAGACAACACTTGCCATCCCAGAAGGCACTGAAGCACCATCCTAAGAAGGATGGTTGAAGACAGCACAATGGCTGGTAGGAGATAAGTGTGTGGAAGTGCTTTAGGCAAGAGTTAATATCAAGTAACACATCGGATTCCTCCACAGCCAGGTTGCTTGCAAACACACAATGGCTTCCCTGCAGATCAGCTGTATTTTGTTTTAGGAAAACATTATTACCAGTCCATGTGTGGTTTGTATCCTATGCAGTGTTTACATGTTAATATCTTATTCAAATAATATAGCATAATCTAGCATTGCAGCAGAACCATGCATCAGAGAGGAAGGTCTGCAGGAGCATGTTTATTATCTTGATGATTTTCGGTTTCTGGGAAGGGATGTCCAGTCAGCTGGTTAACTATGGACATGTGGTACAATTCTCCTTGACTGACAAGTCCCAATCAGGATGCAACCGATCTGAGAGGACCAGTCTGGGCAGTTCAGACTGGACTTTTCCAATGGGAGTAGGGTTAACGGTGCTTTAAATGGGCCAGTACTGTCCGGTACGAAGTACCAGCACTTTTTTCTTTACGAGGGAGAGTACCAGCACTTCTCACAAGAGATGTAATACTTTTGATTCTAGAGGTACCGGCCCTTCTCAGAAATAAGTAGGTACTTCGGTACAGAATACCTGCAGTTCTTTTTTCCATTTCAAGCACTGACGGTCAAGACTAATGTGCATTTGGCTGAGTCCAAACTGGGGTCACATAGTGGTCAAATAAATGATGGGATGGATTGCTACCCAGAGCAATTACCAGTGGTTAGACTTATTTTAAGCTCCTCCAATCACCTTTTGTATGTTTTATGTAAAGCTCCAAGTGGCTAAGGGCATGCCCAGACTCTGGTCCCTTGCTCACTGTGCCACTGGAACCAAGCGGCACCCTGACGGACGAACCCAATCAAGTTGAAACCAGTCTTGGGTTGCTTGCGTTCCAGTTCAGGGAGGACTGGCCTGGCAGTAAGTGCTGGACTGTTCTTATTGGAGCAGGTTCAAGACTAAGTTGCATACGGAAGGGCCCAAACTGAAGTGAAATTGAAGGCAAAGGAACAATGGGTTGAAATGCTACCCTAGGCGATTACCACTGGTTAAACTTATTGCAAGCTCTTCCCATCACCTTTGGTGTATTTTAGGAGCTATATTTCAGGATTTAAAGAAGGGTCCAGATGCTCTTGGACAAAAGTAACAGTTATCAGCAACACCACACTATGTGCATCATTTTTATCTGCCTAGCTACATTAACTGTAAGACTAAAAGCTAGTCCTCACTTCACACATCCTTCAAAAGCACTAAGCAGGACCCACAAGTGTGGGATATCTTCTTAATTGGTTTTAATAGGGTGTACAGTCAGAGGGGGAGAGGCTTTAGACTGGCATTGTTCATGGATGCAGCAGATAGTGTTGACAGTATAGACGCAAGAGCGTGACAGGGCGAAAGATGTTGCCCTAAAATAGCACCATTACACAAGGTCACTGCAGTTTTTGAAATCCTGATTGAAGCACATGGCATTAAAGTCACTCACAAATCAGAAATTCAGAAAGCATGCTGTGAGTGCTGAAAGCTTGAATAACTGAGACAGAGAAGAGCAAGATACCATTGGCAGCTGGTAAGCGCTACAAATATTTAATCCAATGTGTGCTAGTTAACCGCTGGGCAGCAACATCTAGGAGAAAAGAATGGTGATTGGCTGCAAAAGAAACAGGAAGACTGCACCCTACCCTAAAAGAAGGCATAGCCTTGTTAATCCTTGGGATCATGAAAAGGGGTTGGGACTGTCTCAAATATCTTCGGAATTAAAATCTTATCATGGATTTATGCCTATGCTTTCTTTGTGGAATTAAGAGTGATTGATTTGACAGTCGCTAGGAAGAACAAAGAATCTAGGAAAAAGATTCAAGAGGGCTGACTTGGGATTCAAGCTATTATGGTAAAACAAGGACAGTGACAAAAGGGTGACCCCAAAAGCTGATACCGAGTGATTATTACATCCATTGAAACCAATCAGAATACTTTTACACTGGAGACAACTATGAGAAAAATGTGTTACTTATGCAAAGAGATGATTTCCCTCTCACCGTAGTGTAATTCATCGTATCCTAGAATCTCTGAAATAGAATTTGCTAACTTATAATTGGTGAAGGATACCCCGGACTAGATTATTACGAACGCAAAGAATCAGCATTCAATTCTTCAAGTCATGAATGAATAATCTTTACTGGCTTGCTATTGGTTCTCAGGCTCAGTGTGATCTGTCGAAAATCTCTTTGCTCAGAGTTGTCTCAGGTTAATCACATACCCCTTGCTTAGAAACCATTACATAGAGTACTTAATTATTTGGTTGTACATGCTCAGCAAGTCTTCTCTTCTATTACTATGATGAGAATGACAAGTAAAGATGCATATTCTCTTTTCAGTGCTCCTTAATCATGGAAGGCTCTGTTTACTGGGGAATTTGATGACCTTTCAGGTCATTCTAAAAACCTATCTGTTGAACTGCAGGTTATCATACTTTCAAATGTCGTTTCATGGTGCATTTTATGAACTGCTGTATTTAATGATTTCGCTTTTGTTCATATTATGATCAGTCGCGGCTGGTTCAGGTAAGAGCTGTGGTGGTGGGGGGGGAGTCGACAGATGACGACGAGGGGAAATAAAATTTAAAAAAAGAAAGAAAACCATTTACCTTGCGCTCGCTGCATGGCCAAGTCAGCGATGCAGCGAGTGCAAGGTAACTGGTTTTCTTGTTTTAAAAAAAATGTTTTACTTGTCGTCTGTCGACTCACCCCACCGCAACACCCCACCGCTCTCACCTGCACCGGCCGCGACTGATTATGAAGTAGTAGTCGTTTTCCAGTTGTTTGTCACTGTACAGTACATTCATACTATTTTGAATTCTTTTTGCAGTACAGAAGAACAACAATTAAATAAATAGGTATAAAAATTGGGAGTTGGTCGAGCCCAAGCATTGTCACAAGAATAGGGTGTGATTGCCCTGGCATTAACACTTGAATTCTGACACTGGGATGTCACAGAATCCCAAAAATGTTTTGGGATCGACACGAGTATGTAAATAATGGAAATATAAACTACATTATAAATTGTGAGAAGAGGTGGTCATGTGTGCCACTGTTTAAACTTGACAGGTGGTTCAATAAGCCCTGTATCCCAAAAATTCTGTTCATTTGATAATTGCATAAAGTTCACTTGAACTGATCTTAACAGCTCGTTATGTTCTCTTTTTATTTAATTCAACCTCCACGTCTGGTCTAGCAATGCCAGAACCCCGATGAGAAGCAGTCCGCATTCTTCAGGGTTTCATGGATTATTTAATTTCCCACAAAAAAAGTGAGATTATGCTTCCATCCACCTCCCATCATATTTACAACTCTGGGAACTTTATTAGAAACCAGGTGGGACGTTAACATTTACTGACCTTAAGAGGCAGGAATGGGAAGATTCATGCCTGGGATTTGTTGCTAAATTGACAATTCTGTTAATTATTACTAGGAGATGGTTATCACATTGTGGTTTACTCCCTAGGCTTGCAGGTCTAAAAAGACAGTTGTAAGCGGCAACCTTGAGGCACTAAAGTTATTATGAGTTCATACAGCTTCATATGTATGAAGCATACTTACGTTGTCTCTTGGGGAGGATGAGCTCCCTACCTCAAACTATGAATGAATATGAATGGATATGAACATGCAGAATCATCACCAGAAGAATCACCAGCCATAAACTCAAAGAAACACCATCAATCTACATCACTATAGTTCTGCTACTAATCCGAGAGTGAAACAATACCATTAAGTAACATGAATTCAAAATGTGAAGGTTGAGAGGAGTCATCGCTGAGCACTCATCTGCATTCATTAGCACTCTGATAGATCTTCCTGGACAGGGAGGAATAGGAGAGACTGACACTTACACTTCAATAATTAGTGTCCTGTTATGTTATACAGTTATGTTATGTTATACAGGGGTTTTATATAGCGTGCAGCTACTCAAAAGAGTGTCCCGACGCTTTGAATTGCACACTAATCTCATAACACAACAGGGAAAGTAAATAAAAACAGAGAAAAAAGGAGACCTAATAGGGCCCAAAACTAAGAGGTGAAAAGCCAGGTTAACCCAGTGCACAAAGCACTGGGTTAACCTGGCAGACAGTACTGGGTTGAAAGTGATCCTTGTACACTTCAGAGAGTTCCTTTGAAGTTTCTCCCTACATCAAAGCCACTTTTGAGGCATAAATACTGGGTCTCTGACCCCCTAAAATCAGACAATTCTGCATCTTGAACTGAATCTGTGTCCGAAGGACTGCTGTGCTTCTGAAAGGACTCAACTGGACTGCTCTTCTGGAAGGACTGCTTTTCTGCTTGTTGCACTGATGCCTGCTGTTCCCTGAATGCTGGCAGGATTCTGCCTTCCCTCCCAGTGATCTCCAAGGGCTTGCTGGCTTGTCTCCTGTTTTCTGAAGTGTCAGGGTCACAAAAGACTTCCTACAATCCTGCTGGTGCTGCTGGACTCTGCTTTGTGGGTGGTTTCCTCTTGCCTGAGGTGTCCCCTTCAGCGCTCTGGGCCTCACAAGTGTGTTTTGCATTGGTACTGTGGTGGAGGCTGCCCGACGACAGCGGTTTCACAGCCTGAGCGGCTCGATGATGACGCTCTGCATGGCTCGAAGACGACGCAGTACATTCATTTTAACAGAGCTCGATGACGATGCGGAAACCCCTTAGCATGGCTCAACGAAGACACAGGAGACTCTCAAAGTCAACAAAAGCTCCATCCAAGGAATTTTTTCATAAGACCTCTCTGGATCCTGTAACTGGACTGCCGTCGGTCACTGTCAACCTGAACTTTGGATTTGCACCAGTCCCTTGCAACTTCAAGTAATCTTTTGACCGCTAGTGACTTCTAAGCACTATTTTTAAATGTAATCTTTAAAAATTCATATCTTGACTTCTACTGATTGAATTGCTGTCGTTTTGGCCTTATTTTGCTTAGTTAAATATTCTCTATTTTTCTAAACCTGTGTGGTCTTTTTATGGTGTATTCATTGTGTTAATGTGAGTGTGTGTGTGGGTTGCACCAATACTTTACACATTGCCTCTATAGATAAGCCTGACTGCTCTGTGCCTGGCTACCAGATGGTGAGCACAGGTTATCTTTTAGTGTGCATGTAGCTTACCCTGAGAAGAGTGGTGGTTCCTTCCTGGCCTGAGTGCATCCCTCAGCTAACCAGGAAGACCATTTCTAACAGTGACGTTTTTACTCTTTTTCTCTTCCTACTTCTTTCTCCTTAGTGTGTTTTCGTGCCGTGCTACTGGTAAATGTATGATAGGGAAAATAAGCACAGTTCTCCAGAAATGAGTGCCGACGGGAAAAACTAAAGAAAATTCAAATTTAAACCAGATAAAAATATTAAGGGCCTTATTCAGAGTTTTTCGGGTGGGTGCCCATCATAAACATGTAGATTATCCCATCGGCCTAATTTTTAGTGCATTATATCCTAATGCACTTATAACAAGATATTCGTCCCTTTTGTGATGATGTATCCTGCCAACAAACCTTAAAAAGGCCCTTAGTTTGCCTTGGTACTGGGATTAAGGGAGCCATTTTTACAGAATTAGCTTGGCCACTGGAAAGACTTTTTGCAGTGCCTCATACAGTTAATTTAATGAAAAAGAAGTTGCTAACATTCAGAGTATCTTTGTCATGCTACAGTAATACAATTTTCCACCATGCCATTGTTGGATAACTATGTGCTGACGTACAATATTGCATGCCCTTAATCCAAGAAAAGGCCCATTATTCTTCAGAGCGAGGATATGTCATTGATACACTTTTGGGAAACTGGCCGAGCGGGGCTCAGCTTTCTCTACCCTGGTGCAGCTGGGGCGGTGAAGTGCTTGAAGAACGGCATCTTTCCAATGTTTTCCTGCAACTCCAGGCCTTTTAAAACGCTCGTGGGCAAATCTAGCATCACAGCCCTGAAATTCAATAGGAACCCTTCCCTAATCCCAACCAATATGGTGTTGAGTTGTTATTCCCTTTTTGTCATTTTCCTGCATGACATTGAGCAAGTGCTGTGTATTGAAGTCATTTTATCAGCACCTAATTCTAAGCAATCCTAATATTTAAAGCTCAGAACAGAAAATATGAGGGTTTCATAGAATGGGAGTTTAGAAAAATATTATTTAATGTTAAGATTTTGGTCATAATAGTGTCGATTCCCAAGACTTTTTGCGTTTATAGATTTTAATTATTTGAGCAAAAAAAGTCAGACGTGAAAATGGATGACAAATACTGGTTGACAAGATCAAAAATCTGTACGCATTTTTTCTTAATTTGTTTCACTGCTACTTTAAATTGGCTAGAGTGGTGGGTTTTTTACAGCCATAAATTAGGATTACAGATGCAACATAGATTTTAGCCTTGAAAGGCGAGATAAAAGCAAGAACTGAGAAAGTGTAAATTACCACAAAGACTTAACTGCGATAATTTAAAACCACAAAGTTTTTCAAGTCATATTTTTTTAAGTTCGGTATTGAAAACTTCAGGTATGTGTGTGTAATGTAGGTGTCAAAATCCCCAAACAAAATCTGCATATTTTTTAGGGCATTTGGCAAAAAACGGTTATCTCCACATGGGAGAATATTTTCCCAACTAAATTACATGTGTAGATTCCTATTCCCAAATTCTTTCCCACACACTAGTCTGCCATTTTCTCCCACCTTTCAGTTATCTATGAAGCTATAAGAACTTTAGCATATGGCACAAAAAAATGTCCCAATGGATTTACTGCTAGCAGTTATGGCAAAGCTAATTCAGCCGTGCATTCTTCCAAGGTCGATTAATTCGTTACTTATACATTAGGCAACCCTAACACCTGATATTTATGGTGCATAGAAACTGCATGTTAAGTTTGATGCACTACATAAATAAGATTTCATTATTACTTTTTATTAATTATATCAACCTATTTTAACTCAACCTATTTTAAAGGGGGACACTACCACATTACCCTGTGTTCCCATAATCCTCCACGATATCACAATTCTATGTCCTAGTATAAACATAACATTCTGGAACGACAGTACTACAGGAAACTTAAGCATGAAGTGGCACATATTAATTTCTTTAAATTCCACTTTTGGGGTCCCTGAAAAGTGCAAAACTATGCATGCCTGAAACTAATTTCAGGACAATTTGTTCAAACCTTGGTCCTCTTTCACCTGAATGGGGACAATGTTCTACTCATTAGTCCCTGTCAGTGCCGCTCTGACCCCCTTGTATGACAGTCTAGGCTCTGACATATCTTTTCAAAGGCCGGAAGAAGTTCCACACCTCACCCAACCATTGAAGGACCTACATTGGCTTCCACTCCAAGCCCTCAGTATCTTCAAAACCAGCTGCCTCCCCAATGATAACATCAGAAGTAGCTTGACTGCATATCTGGATAAGAAAACACTTCAGACAGACAGCACCAAACCCGGAGCCAGGACATCTCCAGACCGGACATGACGAGCTGCAAAACAGGAAAAGACCAGAAGGGAGGCTTTCTTCACCTACACACCAAGTTTGTGCACAACATATGACTCAACATCAGAATGGCCCCTCCTGTCCTGCAGTTCAAAAAACATCTGAAGATCCTTCTCTGCCAAATGCACTACCTCATGCACACAACACAAGAACCTACTTTTAATGTGTCTTCTAGTAGACATCTATGAATCTGTATCGTGTCTCGTGCGCATTGTACCGCGCTCCATCTCTCTCAAATTACAATGACACTTTACGCATATGTACGCATATGCACTTTGTAATTACTCACCTACTGGGACACCTAACTACACCACCCTTGGTTTGAAAGTTCAGAGGAGAAGAATTAGGTGGGTGGCTTCCAGTTTTTTTTTCGCACGATTTTCCTACCGATTACTCACTAGGATCTACCGTTCAGCATACATACAAGCGTTTTTCTCATGCTTGAATCCATAAGCCTACTAAAGTTCACTCATTTCAGAATATGGTGTACCGTCTTAAAGTCTCAGACAGCTTGGCAATTGTAAGTTTATAAAAGTCATAATAAGGGAAGGCCCATTAGAACTCTGCAGCCTACTGAAGGTGTAATATAAAGTGTCAGTGGTAAGGTGATTTTTTTCCAGAAAAAACCCTTATTAATGCATAGTTTAGGTGTGAAAGCCCTGCCCTAGGTAAATCAATTCATACCTGATAGTCGCTCGCTTGATGCAGAATTTATTCCCCAAATCAGGTATGCTGTACTGTGATAATAACATGGGCAATGACCTCTCCACTGTGCTAATGAATGCATAAATCTGAATTTATTTGTATGGTTGTTCCAAATCAAATTATCGGCCCACATTTTTTTTCACTGACTATTGAATGAAGAAAATCTTACACATGTAAAGGTTTTCCCATATAAGACAGGGGCATTCATTACCTCAAGCTCACAACAGTACAACACTGCGAAATTTCCGAAAATATAAACACACAAATGATCTTTTAACCCCTTCACTGCGGCGGCTATTCGGCCGCAGTGCTAAGGGGGGGGAGGGGCCGCGCGGCGTGCCCATGCTGGTGACGGAACCGCTCCGTCACCAGCCGTGGTTGCGCTGTGCTCATGACGGAGCGGTTTCGTCATGGCCCTGCCCGCTTAATAGAACGCTCAGCGCAGGTGCGGAATCCGCGCCTGCGCAGGCGTGCCGAACGGGCCGTGACGGAACCGCTCCGTCATCAGCACAGCGCGACCGCGGCTGATGACGGAGCGGTTCCGTCACCAGCAGGGGAGGGGTTAATTTACCAGGTCTTAGCTCTGCTCCTTTTCCTATTACAGTTAAATATTGCGGAACGTTTTCATTGGCTACTGTTGCATGGTTTAAAAAATGCACGTGGCGCAGGCCCCATAAAAAGAGGCAGAGGTGGTGGGAATGATCAAAGACCATCACGGCACTTCAAGGGTATGTGTTCTGTTCACCTAAAAGGCTTCCACCAAGTACCCCTCTATGTTCCCTAAGCTCGCCACGTAAGTAGCGCGCCGTTACAGATTTCAAAAGGTTAGCTTCAATGAACCTGACATCAGTGTAACCCAAAATAACCCATTCAAGAGAAAAGTAAGAAATAATTGCTGTTTTCTCTTTTTTCTCCAACTATATTGCTGTAATGATTTTGCATAACAGATTGAACAAAGTGCTGTTGTGACAGGTGGTAGAACACAGCTAGTAAGCACAGAGACAGGGTTCAATTTAGTTTGTGAATCCTTTAATTGTTGTGCGGCTAATTAAAGAAGGTTCTTTACACTGGCAAGTGTTTACCGTTGCTAGTATGCATACATGAAAAATTAAATTGTGCCTTGAAGGGCTGAGGACTATAGAAAAAGCATGGCTGGTGCTGCAGCATTTCTACCAGCTCGAAATAGCTGCTTTTCACAATTGGAATTCGGAAAACTTTTTTTGCTAAGCAAATATAGAGCTAATTAGAAGTGTTCGTTGGACCAATTAACATTTAAATAAATAAGCCATATTGCGCATTTCACAGTCTTTATTTAATGATGGTTCTTAACGCTGTGGAAGGATTTCTTTGAGTACAAATAAAATGCCCTGAAAGGAAAGACAAAAAATATAACACCATGGTCTTTTAGTACCCGTGTTTTTCCCCTTGTCTTGAAGTGTTTTTTTTCTATAAAAGACCTCTACCTGTTATTGGAATAACCATAAGCCTGGCTTCTTTTTCATCTCGTCAATGTCATCTCTCTGTGTCTTTCACTCAAAACAGCAGGGACATATTTGGTTACAATGTAATCTATTTACTTGCACTCCGATTGTTGTTAATGGTCCCATAACACAGAATTGCTTTAGAGGTGCACACTTTTATCTTCTAAATACGCCAAAGGAAATAGCAAAGCAGGAACACATGTCACTAGAATGGCAAAGGACACGTGCATTGGATAGGTTTAAAAAAACACAGGTATATTATATGTCTATCTTGAGGGAGATTGCAATAATCACATCTGATAAACTAATCTCCCATCATGGTGTACACATATGTAGAGAAAAAATGCAGGCTGGTGACTTCCCATCGGTGTCGCCATTTTAAAATATTGAAATTGCAGAGATGGAGAAAAATTGAGGTTTTTTAGATCACTGGAGACTCTTTATTTGGATAAAGAGGAAATAAGTCTTGTAGCTGATGCAATTTAAGGGCAACATTAAGCCCCAGAGCAAGAGGGACGCAGTCGCTGCTCAGCCCAGGTCTTCCCCAGTATTCCATAGCAACACAGAATTCCTGATCTCACCATTCTTACGCAGAGTACGGTTACAGAGGCTAGTCTCAGCATCTACTCAACACAAGACAACATTATACAGTGATACAGTGAGGCTTTGATTTAGGCCTGGATTGAATATTGTTAAATTAAGTTGTTTGCAGCAGTTCAATCAATCAATCAATAAAATCTTTATTCGATCTCTTTAAAACAGATCATAAAGGCAACATTTTCAATCAAAGCTCCCAATAGATGAACGAATACAAAAGTCAATTAAGATCAGTTACTGCAGGCTGTGGATGTGACATAAATCTTGGGAATGCCTACAGCGGTTACATATGGAAAACCTGACCTCACATTAGGGGTAAAGGATAAAAATTGAGAAAACTCTATATAAAATACATAAGGAATTGGGCATGGATAGGTGTCAATAATGTTTTATTGCCAAGAGGTCTTGGCTGTGGGGGAGTGTGGCTCAATGGTTAGAACGGCAGACCCTGATGCAGAGTTCTGGCCAGGGACCAGGGTTCGATTCCCGCCTCTGCGGGGTCTCTGGCTCAATTTCCTCAGACCTGTTCATTCTCGCCTCGGTGCCTATTCTAATCACGGGCCCCACGCTGCAACTCTGGGCAATAGCTTGCTTAGCCTCCACACCGGCCCCAACAGCGCTAAGGATGTCTGTCTTCACCCTGGGGGTGCCCAGGAGTTGACGCCTCACAGGGAAAGCCAGGAGGGGTTCCACAGCGGTATGAGTATCAGCGCCAGGAAGCCGCATAAGCGACACCGCAAGGTAACGTCTGGTGACAGTGCGCTCTATAAGTACCATGACATTTACATTTACATTTACATTGACATATAATCAAACAAAACAAAGCTACTCCCTTACTGATACCCAGCTATGCGCAATGCTGTATGCAATTTGAGATGACCCCATGGACCAGCATTATAGGTGGTGTGGCAGCATAAAAGTCTATCTATCACAGATGCAGATGCCAACATTGCCAACCCTTTCATTTTAGGACTTGAAAATATGAGTAACACTCTTCTGGGTCATAATGGAATATGTTTTTTAAACATCTGCATGCAAGGCAAGTTACAGTGTTATTAAGAACTTTTTTTGTTATCATCATCATTTTCATTATTAGTATTCGTAGTAGTAGTAGTAGGATTAGTATTACTATCATTGTTTTTATTATTGTGATTATTAAATTATTAATATAATGTGATGTCGAGAAGTAAAAATTTCAAACTTTGATTTGCGCCCTCAAAATTATTCTTCAAACTATCTGTTTGCTTTCAGAGATCTCTGACTATGCTTAATTATGCCCTTCCTAAATATTGCCAGAAGGTGAATGCAATATTAAACCACTAGCTGATTATTGCCACATGATCCATAATGTAGCTTAACTAGAATCCGGCATATGGACAATGTCAAATTTTACAAATAAATAGAGCGAAAAATGTAAAGTTTAGTGTTTGATTTTTAATGTATAGAACACAATATCTTCCTAATACCCTTTTTCTCATTCAAATTGAGTTGCCGAAAATTAGAAAAGTATAGTTATCAGGAAGGAGAGGGAAACAGAATTGCAAAGTATGAGGAGGGAAGAATAAGAATAAAGATATTGATTTGCTACAATCCCATTTATGTTAAGCTAGTACATTCTTTGCTTGTCATGTGACGGTTTATAGAATGGTCCCTGGTCTGTTTTTAGTCTTGATGGGTATCCAAAATCTATTTAAAACACGTATCCCTCTTTAAAGGTGGCCCAGAAAATGGTCCTGCATTGCTGTACCACAGAGATTAATGTAACCAAGGGTACTGGGTACTTAGGGTCAGGGAAAATTGGTTATCAGTTGGAGCTTGAGGCCCCACTAAGACAAGGGAAATTACTGTGGAGCGGAAATTGTAATTTTGGTGCTCGAGGAAATTTTTCTGTTGGGTCCAGACTTTCACCTGGAGATTTCAGATGCACACAGTAGCCAACATCTTCCGATGAAAAGAAACAGATTTGCCATTTTCCAGCAGATCTCATAAATCCAATAGTGCATGTAAACGCAGTTACCACCTCCGTCTGAATTATGTGATCACTTGTAATGATAGCCTAGGAGATTTCTTAATTATTTTCACAATTCTAAAGATTTTCAGGAATGAAGACCTGATCATGAGCTTATTTCCCTAATGACCATGCTCTTTGTAACTATCTCTATTTCTCTTCATGGACTTTCTAGCTTCTTATACATTAAAGCCTACCTTGAGCACACTCAGTAAACTTAATAGTTCATTATATTTTGAAAAAGTCCAAAACCTCTTGCTCCAGATTCAAGGTATTTATTCCAATGTTCCAATTATCAAGATGTAGCCAGGCAATATTTCGAAGACACAGCTTGATGTCAAGTTATAGTCACAGCATAATATGAAGAACAACAGCCAACATGTGTTTTGTCGAGCGATGTAATGCACAGTTGACTTCTTCAGGGCTGATAAAATTTCTTTCGTCAATTCAATATAATATGTTGCCCAAGTTGCAAAAAATCTTGAAAGTTGAGTCTTAATGGCTTGCTAAATCCTTCTTTGCAAGTTCATTCACTTCAGGTATTGTGTACCATTTGTACATGCATTCTCTCTAAATAAAGTATCCTGTGGCTAAAGTATAATAAATCACAAGCTGAGAAAGGTATTTCATCAGCAAACGTCACGGTAAAATCGGGTAGAGATGCATAATTTGTTACTAATAATCACATGTTCATGACTTGTCTGAATTTCCCTGTCCAGGTAATCCTGCTCTCTCAGCGGCGTACACCGGGTGTATGCCGCTGAAAAAGCAGGATTACCAGGACGGGGTAATCTCTACTCGATTTTACTTATGAAATACCTTTCTCAGCGGATGAACTTGCAAAGAAGAAAATAGCAAGCCACAAGGACTCAGACTTTCAAGATTTTTTGCAACTCGGGCAACATATTATATTGAATTGACAAAATAACTTTTATCAGCCCTGAAAAAGTCGATTGTGCATATCATCGCACAACAAAACACGTGTTGGTGGTTGTTCTCCATATAATGCTGGGCCTATAACTTGACATCAAGCTGTGTCTTGGAAATACTGCCTGGCTACATCTTGAGAATCTGAAAATTTGATTTAATACCTTGATTCTGGATCAAGAGTTTTGAGACTTTTTCAAAATATTCTGAACTATTAAGTTTACTGAGTGTGCTCAGGGTAGACTTTAATGTATATTGTATCCCTTCGGATGAAGGGAATTATAAGATTGAATTGGTAACCAATCTTCTCTCCCTTTGGAGCACAACAAATCTGTATTGTTGTATGTTTACATAGCCCATGACTAGAGTTGAATGCCCGTCAAGTATAACTTTCCTGGTTACCAAAACAATTTTCTGTTTCTAGCTTCTTAATTTACATTTTTGGCGGGGTGTAAATAGGAATGAGAAATAAAAGGTCTATTCATTTGCATTACTAATTTCAACTTAGATAAATAAAAACCTCAATTTACTACTGTTAATTCATGTTTAGTAATCGGAAGACATGCATTCACACTCATAAATGGATTTGCTGATACACAATGTTACTCTATAGCTTAGTATTACATTTGATCAAATCTGCTCCTAGGGGCAAGATGTGGACATTCCAGAGGGGAGTGAGTTGCTGCAACCTTGAGAGATTATGGCAATTCACAAGCCTTAGGCGGACTTAGTTCCACCATCAATACCATCAGAGATTTACTCCTGTCAATTGCAATAGTAAGTCTGTGTCGAGGGTGGTGATGTAAGGGTAAGACCATCCAAATTGTTGGGGTGTAAATAAAGGTGTTTCTCTACTCGGAAACATGTATCCCTCTTGAAAAGCCAACAGAATTTGGCAAATGCATTTGGGAGTCAGTCAGATAGTCAAATAACTTTTTTCAATTCGAATGAATCATAAAAGTTTATAGAAGGTCATAATCACTCCTGTACAAATATAGACTTACTGCCAATGAACATGTGAACGCTTTTCCCTTGGATACAAGATGACAATTAGTGATCACCTGTAAGCAATAGTGATAGAGTTTACACTGTATATTTAAAGACACAATAGCTATAATGTTAATCATTATCTAAATAGAGTTTACTTTGGATGTGCTGACGCTACAGTTGTTAGTTTCTCACTATGCCTGAGGACCTGTCACTGTTACCAGATGTCCATGGCATTGCCTATATTATTCTCTGTATGTAATTCATCGCACCTCGCTCATTAACCCAGAGGGTATTCATCTTCACCTTTACTTTATAGCTCATTTATGGTGTAATTTTTGTTCTTTGCATGACTGTTACTCTCCCTAAAAGTCTTCCAGCATATTTTTGGCAGCAACCAGCATTGTTTCTATCACAGTTCTTTGCGGAGTCTCTGGAATGTGTCACTGATAAGAATTGTCTCTTCTTTCACATTTGCCAACAACTCCATAGTGGCTCTTAGGCATCAATATCCATGCTTCTAACCATGCCTATCATTGTCCATAGAAATGTCTTGGTCCTGCCATTAACGATGTGTTTCATTGTCAGTAGTTATCTTTGATTGTCCTCGGTAACATCTCTATTGTTGGACCTCAACCACTGCTTCTGTCATTGTCTCTCACAATGTCCCTGTTCAGTGCTGTTTCTGTAATTTTTACTAAGGTTTATTTGTCCTGCACTTCAAAGTGTTATGCTAAAATCATACAATTCATTCTCTCCATCACAGCCAAGATGCCTAGTACCCGAATCAAGTTCAATGCCTGCATGACTGAAATAGCCCACAGGATGAAGACCAACTGTCTGAAGATGAACACCAATAAACACTGAAAGTCAAAGGGCTATCAATGGAATGGTTTGTAGATAAGAATACTAACACCAAAAATACTGTATTCCTATCTCATTCACTCACAGCATGCACTAAATACGTTGTTTAAATCACTGGTCACGAACTAGATTATAACGTTTACAGTCTTTTTATTAAAAATTATATTTGTTAACATTTTAGTAAGGAATCTATTGGATTTTACTGAAAACATTTAGCATAGAGACATCTCATAACATAAAAGAATTGTTTAAAAAAGCATAGTAAAATTGCATTTATACAGCACATTAAGGAAAAAGGAAAGAATACATTTTTCAAATCATCAAAAATAATCATACAGTATATTTAAAGTCAATAGGAAAAATCCAAACAAAAAAACCCCTGTCTTCAATAGAGCAATTGATGTTGCTACAGATTATCTGATTCAATAGCCTTTAAACAAATATATTGAGACTTCCAGTATTACAAAATAAAATATCACTAGAGTCCCCTAGACTTTGTTTGAAATCTGTATAGTGAAGTGCGTCGACGCATTTCAGTGTTTGAGCCCGCAGATATGGTCAACCTTCATCAGGACAATTTATATTCGTTTGGGGTCATCAAGTTCAAAAGACCGGTATCCTTTCTCTTAATTGTGTGGTATAATTGTTTCAGTCTTTGTATTCAATGGTTCTCACATTCCACCATACACTATTGTCAACGAGTCATGTTATTCAGGACACTCGGTATCCAATCATTTCTCTTTAAAAATAAAGAATGTATGTACAGCTCTTTATTCTTTTGCTTCTACAGGCAACTGATTAGGTGCTCTGGAAGGTTTCACTCACTCATTTCTATTGAGGGCTCCTCATATTATTAGAGGCAACTCCTTCCCCACGGTTTCACTGTGCGTCCGGACTGCCAATCGCGTCCTGGTGCAATCTAGTGGAACTCAATAGGTTCTCTTGCTTTGTTGGCTTCTTCACTACCACGGGTACGTCTCATCTTGTCTTTCCTATGAACACCAATAAGCCTGAAATTGTGATCTTTGGGAAGTGCACTCCACTGTGGGATTCCACCTGATGGCCAAAAGTGCTAGGTCCAACACTAACCTCCCACCATCCACACCAAGAATCTTGGGATCACCATTGACTGCAAATAAGAAATTACCGCCCAAGTCAACCCAACCCCTTCCATTGCCATGTTTCTACACCCTGAAGATTCTAAGGAAGATTTTCAAATGGCTCCCAATGAGCACCTTTGAAACTGTGATGCGCACCTTCATTTCAAGTGAGCTGCGCTAATTGGTACAAGCTCTATCCCAGGATCAACAAAAACCTCAGGAGATGGTCACAGACCACCCATTAACAAAGTGGCAGAAATATTCTATAATTTAAGCAAAGAACAGATTATAAATCATCCCAGAAAGACTACAGTCAATAGGCATTTTTCAATTTCAATCATAATACAGTGGGTTTAAACGTGACACAATGACTTCAAGTCACATTGACCTCGCCTTACATGTGTTTACAGCTCAAGTTTGTAGTTGGTGAAGCTCGGATTCAAAGGAATCAAAGCATATGGCAGTGAGGAGATGAAGCAGCTCTTCACCAGGACCCAAGTAAGTTATCCGTACATCTTCAGGGCTGTTCTCCTTTATTAAGTTCAACTTGAGCTGCTTTACTATGGGCGGTATTTCCTCTGGTTCAGAACGTTTTGCATCTTTGCAGCTGACAGTTTTTTGTAGAAGATACCTAGCAAGCAGGCTTCAAAACAGGAAGGCCCTTAAGACCAGACCAGGAAACTGTCACCTCCAATTTCAGTTCAGAAAGGGGGTGGTGATGGACAGAGTATCTGAATGAAGCAGAACACTCCTACCCAGTCCAAAGATCAGGGCTTGATCCATCACCGTTTTTAGCTCACTGCACCATCCCAGCTCAGAACCTGGCTACATGCAAATTAGTCTGTCCCTGGCCCAGTGCATCATGGGAACAGGGCAGACCAAACTACCAAGCCAATTCTTATACTGGGAAGGAAACAAGCTTCCGGGGACCGGTTTCTGGCATTTCAGCCGTCTTCGGCCCGGCTTGCTTGAATCCTGATGGTGCAGTGAGCAAGGGACTCACATCTGAGTATACCCTTCCACGCTTATGGTGGACAAAACGATTCAGAAAAGGGGGTGGTGACGGACAGAGTATCTGAATTAAGCAGAACACTCCTACCCAGTCCAAAGATCAGGGCTTGATCCATCACCGTTTTTTAGCTCACTGCATCACTACCCCCTTTTTGAACCTCCAATTTCAGAGCAAAGAACTGGGCAGAGAGATTGAAAACAGAGTGAATAAAAATATACTTCTAATGTTCCTCTGGCAAACAGTAAAAACCTAATTGCAGCAAGGAAGGGGTGTTTCCATCTGTGCTTCCAAGCTATTCAGATGTACTAGCAGGTCAAGTAAGTATTTGTATAGGGGTAGCTAGCATTTTATTGGTTGACCTAAATTAATATGTAAAATGTTCCCACACACCCCACACCTTCCTCTACAACTAAGGGATATAGTTACTCTGTATATCGGCAAAAAAGACACAAGTGTGGAAGGGTATGAAAAGAACCAGTGGCATAGCAAGGGGGTCATAGGGCAGACCGCCGTGGGTGCCACGCGTTTTGGGGGCAGCGGTCAATACCCTGGCCCCCTCCCTCTTACCTGCGGCCACAGCAGGCAGCAGACGTAGGATTCGTTTACCAGCTCTGCCCCCCCCCCCGCCTTCCCCCCCAAACACTCTTATGGCGCCGCGGGGTGGCAAGGGCCGGGACCGGCAAAATGCCTAGCTACGCCACTGAAAAGAACTGAGTCAAAGCATACATTTTATTAGGCCACTATAGCTGTATCAGGCAGTTAATACATCATGTTCACAAAATGGCAGAACTGTAATACATAGAGCAAACCTGATTATAGATTTGAGTATTTAAAGATAAATTACTTCTATGTATATGTGTTTATGTCTGCGACTTACATACTAAAAACCTAACTACGAATAACTGTTCACATTGGATCATTTACAGCGGTTAGTGCATTCACACTGGGGCTTAGGGAAGTAGGACAAAAGGGATCTTTCTTATGTGTGCAGTGACTTGCAGTGAAAAGGGGATGGGAGGATTAGAGGTAGGTTTGGGAAGCAAGGGTAGTGGCAGAGCTCCAGACTTAAGAGTATGTTGAGAGGGCAAGGGTGGTGTGGGGGCTCTTTCGGGAGTGGTTTGGTATGTGGGTGGTTGCTCTGTGATGAGGATTGGCTTTAATTAAGGGATTCTTCCAGAAAAGGGAAAAGGTGGAGCCCTGGAGGATCTCGGCTTGGATGACTTGTTAAAATCCTCATTGCGTAGCATGATAAAACCCTGGTGTTATTAACATTTAGAGACCTATGATCCAAATTAATTGTGAGGGAACAGAGACATGGAGTCTGCAAAATAAATTCTCCGATTTTAGTACAGCATATTAGATGGCTGAAAAGGGAAAATTCCAGGGATAGCATTAGTCCCACATTAAAGTTTTCAGCACTGACCATTAAACAGGAAACATGACTGCCCTAAGCTAACATTGCTGCTGCTCATCTAGTTTTTGCCCTCCATTTTTAGAGCTGTGCATCACCTTGCCTGCTTACTGGCCTGATACCAGTGCCAATAGACTGCTTTGCAGCTCATGTGCTAAAACAGTGTATTGCAGCTGCAAACTTTCCAGCACCAAGGATGAGAATCTCAAACGTCCTACCATGAAACTAGCTGTACACCACTTGAGCATTACTTTTTCACAGGACGAATAACTGAGCATGTGTATTCTAATACATGGACACTTGTAGGACCACATTTGCACACATTTT
Organism: Lissotriton vulgaris; assembly: GCF_964263255.1. Taxonomy (NCBI): domain Eukaryota; kingdom Metazoa; phylum Chordata; class Amphibia; order Caudata; family Salamandridae; genus Lissotriton; species Lissotriton vulgaris. The sequence continues at coordinate 175,613,157 of NC_141700.1, read as the reverse complement.
TGGGGGTCTGTTCCTCATATTAATTTTTTTGCGAACCTATTACTATTTTGTGCAGTTCTGCTATACATTTCTACCTTCTTCCATGTTGTAGCATGTGCACTACATCTGGGCTTCAGGCAGGTTGTGACTGCTTAACAGTTCTGTATTTATACAACTGAAAAACTACACATAGTGCAATTCTCTGATCGCAGGCTCAGTACAGTTAACCTGTGAAGTTACACGACAAGTACTGTGTAAAAACGTGGCTTAATAATAACATGGTTGTATGATAGAAGCACGCATGGTTAAACCATGTGTGCCTCTACCACGCAGACCAAACCGCGAATGTGTCTTAACCATGTATTCCTTTACCACGCATGCCTTTACCATGCAATTTCGTGGTACAGGCATGAATGGTAAAGGGGTATGTGTGGCTAAGGTTGCCACTATTCTGACCCGACCACCCCCGAACCCCTGCGCTGTTCCTAAAACCCTACCCCAAACCCTCCGCGCTGACTCTACCCGTTCCCGTTCCCCTGCCCTAAGGCCTAAAACCCTGCCCCTTTACTTTCACTACCCCCAGCCCGCGCTGTCCCTTAAACTGCCCCAACCCCTTCCACTGACCTGAAACCTACTGTGATCACTCCAGTCATAACAACTACCACGACTACCCATTCCGCTGCCACTGCCCTAATGCCTAAAACCCTGCCCCTTTATTTGCACTTCCTCAACGCCCACCTCGTGTTATCCCTTAAAGTAACCCAACCCCTTCCATTGCCCTGAAACCTACCTCGATCACCAGCCCTAAAAACTACCCCAACATCCCATTCCCCTCCCACTGCTCTAAGGACTAAAACCCTGCCCTTTTACTTACATTACCCCTCCCCGTCTGTACTGTCCCTTAAACTACCCCAACCCCTTCCACTTCCCTGAGACCTACCCTGGCCCCTCAGCCCTAAAAACTACCCATTCCCCTCCCCCTCCCTAGCCTCACTCACCTCACTGTGGCATCTTCCTGCTTCTGTCGTCACCGTCTTCTCTCTAGCCAGCAGCTAGACCGCGCACTGCCTTAACCACGCACATTCGTGGTTTAGGCAATATGCGTGGTTAAGGCAAGCGGGCTTGCGTAGTCGGAATACGCGTGGTTAAGACAGCAGTATTCCGACTGTTTCCCTAATAACATATCTATCAGTGCAAAAAAAAAACTGCTGCGACAATAGGCAAACCCCCATCCTCATACCTTCATGTGGCGGTTCAATGGACTCTCCATTTTCCTTTGACGGAACAGGTTCCCAATGAACTCCAGGAAACACCTATCTTACACACACTTAGCAAACCTCATTGACGCTTATGTGTCAATGGGTAAGACTGTAGAGTATGGGGATGGTTATCAATTCATTACTCAAGTACTACAGCCCTTTAGTTAGTTTGGTGGATTAATTGACACCTGTAACATTTAATCCCCCCCAAACACCCCCAGGACACAAACCATGAACTTTATCTTCAAGTTCCTAGCAGTACTATTAACCACGACCGGCTGTAACCTTCAAATAGCACTCGTTACTTAGCATGCGTTTAGTATGTATGCCATTACAACGCGGTCGTTAGTACGACCCCGTTATTAGTTCGCATACCTTTACTACGCAATTTGGAACAACGAATTGCATTAGGGGGCGCTGGATGTTGGAATGGTATAATTTACTATTCCAACTCTAGTCTGTGCGGACACTAGGGAAGGTGTTGGATTTTAAATCCAACACCTTCTCCCCCCTAATGCAAGTCGTTGTTCCGACTTGCGTAGTAAAGGTATGCGAACTAACAACGCAATCGTTATAACGACCGCGTTGTAATGGCATGCGAAGTATCGCATGCGAAGTAAACGCTGTTCACCGTAACGAATAGTACACATCGTGTTTAGTATATACCAAAAGTCAAATGGTGGAGAGTTAAATGTATAAAAAGAGACTTCCAGGAGAGAGAAAAAAAATCTTCAGGATGCCACTGAAATACATGATTTCAAAAAACTAATAACTGCCACAAACCTGAGCAAAAAATCAGGTTTGTGGCAGTTATTAGTTTTTTTAAATCATGTTCATCAGTACTGGCATCTCCATTTTGTTGTTCAAGTTCAAGTTCAAAATATATGTTTATTATGACCTTAGTCTTTAAACAATACAGTGAGTAACGCCGATTTGAGTATGCGACATAAAATTGTACACTTATTTTTAAAAACGTGTCCATTAAAATATCATACACACCATTATTAAAACTACATAATTTATATACAAATGTTAAAACCTATACACTTTCTTATCCCTCCATTTTGTTGGTTTAGTATTTGGCTCAGCCTTACTGATTAGAGCCAGCCCTTCGTTGTTTCCACTGAAATACATGGCACGCACCTCTTTAGCTACAAAATATGTTTTGCAAGGTATTACATTTAAAAAATCTGATATTTTATGGCTGATTAATACCAAAATCCGAAAAGCGACTACTGCAGGCTAGCTGATAGCTCTTATTCATTCCCACTGCCTGCCTATGAGAGCATGTGAAACTGCAAACCCCCTTCATGCCCAACATACCACCGAACAGGTGACGAGTCGAGTGCAGGCTCCAGTGTTATCGAGAAGGCACGAGCCATAAAGGAAATCTGGGCTTAAAGCTGCGAGCAGCAAGAAGCCCGACTAGGGTGATGTTCTCAGGCTGGGAGCCGAGGAAGCCACACCATTCATAGACTGCAGCGTGTCATGCCAGAGGGTTAATTGAGTGGCATTGAGGCTGGCACCAGAAGGAGCGCGCCGCCTGTGATAGGTTGCGCGAACCACGGCTGTGTGAGGGAGGGAGGTGAGGAGTAATCAGGCATAATAACATGAATAATCAGCCGTCAGGTCTGAGAGAACAACAGAAGAGGGACCAAGTAATTAATCGGCATTCGATATCAACACACAACACCAACACATATTATCATTTGAAGCAGTCCTTAAAAATCCCACCGAAAAAAAGCATTTTATTGTAAAAGCATTCGTTTAAGCGTCGACACAAACCCCCAACAATAAGACTATAGCATAGGCATGCAACGTTCCATTTGGAGTCTGACAAAAAAAAATCTGCTTAGTGTCTGGAAATGTATTGTAATGATGAAGGATGCGCAGTCTGAGTCTTGTAGTTACATTAAGTATATTTATTCTTAAGTCACAGGTAGATAGTAAGTCCATAAGATGTTAATAAATGCCCCACCAGGAGCAGCCTCCTGGCTGCTCAGCCATCCAGATCAACTGACACTCCACTCATACAAACACACTCCAACATTCTACATGACCTCATCACAAGCTGAGCAGGTAGGCAGAGAACTACTGAAAGGAGAGTGCAGCAGGTAAAAGGAAGACTACAACACATCTCCCCCATTATAATATGAAAAAACAAACAGAAAGTGTGAAGCTGTTAGACACACGTTAGAGCACAAAGGGATGCAATAAAAAGAAAGGTTACATCACCTCCGATTGCTGTGAAGACCAAAACAAACAAATGTAAGGAAGTAGTGTAGTAGAACAACAAATAAGAGTGGGGAAAAATGCAAGAAATAAAATATACCAAACATCTCATCCTACCCCCTTGATAACGCCATGAAATAAAACATACTACACATCCTACCCCCTTACTCAAAAATAAGGAGAGTGCAGCAGGTAAAAGGAAGACTACAACAAAATGTATACTTGCTTCTTCCCCTATACATTTTTTTGGGCCTTTCTTCTCCTTATTATTGGTTCATACAAAACAGAATTTGCATATTTAGGCCTGCTTATTTCAAGTCGTTCAGTGGATGTATTTTATTTTTTTACCTGTTTAGTATTTTGTAGCGCCCACTCCGCAGACTAAACCTGATCTAGGCACCACAGAGAATTGTAACCAAGCCAAAAGAAGTGAAGGGGTTAAATATGCAGGCAATATGGAGTGCTTTCAGTGCATGTGTTCGTGTTTTTATGACGTGCGTATATCTTTTCGAGTGGGAAGGAAATAAGATCCCCTAATGTACCTGGTGCATGCCCCTTTAGCCCTTTGAGACTCAAATTTTGAAAATGACTCTAAGAATACGGAGTTACGTCACTGGTGCAGTCATGGGTCATCGTGCAGAGAAGAACATTCTAGAGCAGAAGGCGGCTCAATAGTAATTAACAGCTATAGTAATGACTATTCATGTTCGTATTATGTGCATAAAACTCATAAAAATAAATTTTTTAAAAATAGATCATAACATGAACCGAACAGTGTCGCGGCACCTCAATTACATATGTTACCAACCAGCCCAGTGGCACTTATATTCACCAGCCTCTGAAGGATGTAAAGATACATTTTTTTTGTGCAGGAATTTACGTTGCGTCGCAGCCCATAAAGGTATTTCAAAAATTCAGTCCGAACTAGTACCATCTTCTCATATTTAGGAAAACGTCAATTGCAGTTGCACCCTCATTCAGGGGAGATTTTGAACTAAAAACTCCAACAAAATAATGTGGTAACATTTTGCACATAGGGGTATTGACAGTAACATTCGTTCTCTGTTGGGCTACTTAGGTCTCAAAAATTTTTTGGGAGGGAAAGATATATAACCATGCCCAAAATACATATGAATAATACACATTTCCTTTTCATGGCGCATAGATGTTTAGGTGACTTTCCTCGCCATATAAATCCCTAATAAAACTTAAATAAACTGAATAAAAAAGTTTTTTTTCATTCTTCTTCTGGATGTGAGCCACAAAAACAGTTAACCCAAATCAGAGTAAGAAACTACTGACGTCCGTCCTTGCTTTTGATGATTTTCGGCATTAACGTAATCACCCGACTAGTGGGCCAAGTAAATGTGAATGCCGATGCTGTTTCTTGTTTCACATACGTGCTCTTGTACAGCCAATGAATTAGGCATTCATAACAGTGAAGGAGTGAAATAAATATAGGACGATAGTGCGCCTAACAGTACTCCTAATTCTCACATCACTTACACCCCCGGGCCTAAAATAACTAAATAAATAATCTGACCTTTTGCAAATGTAAAGTGCTCCAATTCACTTGGGCCGAGTTTGCCTTATGTAAACTACAACAAAAAGAGTGCTTCACCTGCAAGACTTTCAAAAGGGAACCTGGATGCAGGGGCCTGTGTTAGGCCCCTGTCCACAAAGGTCTTTAAATGTTGGAAGTAGAGGCATTCCGGGTTATTTAGAGATTGTGGGGTCCAATCTGCTCTATTTAGTGTGTAGAGCTATGTATACCCTCTAAATAGAGTGGGAGGGGAAGGCACCAATTTTGGGGAGATATCCGCCATCCTCCAAACTCTAGCTAGCTCCCATACTTATAAGAAATACAAGTCTGCAATCTGCAGGATCCAGTTGCCTTAATTCTATTCTTTACTTGGTTCCTTTGAAATTAAAAAAAAACTGGCTCTTTCTAATGTTGGTTGTAATAGTTCTTAAAACATTGATAGTGATGGTATGTGTATTTCTACAGCCTCTTGTCTTGATTGCCTTTAGCACCAGTCAGCACAGCTTTGCCAATTCCTACCAGTGAAAGTAGCAGATGTCTTTATCACCTGTATCAATCTTGTTCAGTATATCAACATTGGAAGGATGAAATGCTGAAGCAGTCCAGTCAGGATTCAAACCTCTGGCCAGCAGGGCACACACTGAGCTCAGCAACAATTGATGAACTCATTGAGCTATAACTGTTGTGATCAAGCAGGACCTACACTTACAAGACACAGAGACACTTAGCTACATAAACTGTTCCAAACTCAACTCGTTTCCCCACTGTTTAGATTCTTGGTTTGTGCTGAGCAGGTCGATTATCTGCATTCAATTAATCAAGGGTTCGTAAAGCGCAAGTACTCACATGTGAGGGTCTCAAGGCGCTAGAGGAGGTGGTGAGCATATCCGTTCAAGTGCTGGGGTCATTCAAAGAGCCAGGTCTTGAGGTACTTCCTGAACTGGGGTAGCATAGAAGATAGTCTGAGGTGGAGGGGTAGGGTGTTCCAGGTCTTGGCAGCAAGGAAGGAGAAGGACTTTCCTCTGGTTATGGTCCTGGGGATCAGTGGGACGGTTGCCAGGGTGAGCTGGGCGGCGCGCAGTTGCCTTTTGGATATGTGGTTAGAGAAGCAGCTGTTCAGGTATTCTGGTCCGGTGTTATGGAGGCCGTTGAAAGCGTGGGTGAGGAGTCTGAAGGTTATTCTACTGTCTGCCGGGAGCCAGTGGAGTTAATGGAGGTGTTGAGTGATGTGGCTGTGCCGAGGAAGGTCGAGGACCAGTCTGGCTGCAACATTCTGGAGCTCGCAGAGGTTTTTCTGGGTAACGTCAGTGTAGAGTGCGTTGCCGTAGTCGAGTTTGCTACTGATGAGCTCATGAGTGACAGTCTTTCTGGAATCAGTGGGGCTCCATCTGAGGGTCTTTCGCAGAAGGCGGAGGGTATTTAAACAGACTGAGGATACTGAGTTGATCTGGTGGTCCATAGTGAGCGATGCATCTAGTATGATGCTGAGGATTTGTGCATGGTCCATTGGGGCAGGGGGAGTTCCTAGCATAGGGAGCCACAGGTATTGTTACATGCGGAGGGGCTGGATCCAAAGGATAAGGACTTCTGTCTTTTATGAGTTGAGCTTAAGGCAGCTGTTCTTCATCCAGGTGGGGAAGGCTTTCATTCCTTCTTGGAAGTTGTGCCTGATGACGTTGGTGAGAGAGCACAAATTTGAATAGAAATTATGTATAGGTTGTATTTACAAGCACATCGTATAACGTAGGAATGAAACGTATACCGTAAGGTGAAGTGACACGTATAGCATATAGATAAACGATATAATCCAAAGTAATGTAGGAAATGTAACTGTATTCACTTTAGAACATTTGTTAGATTTAGAAGGCCCGTATATGTAATGGGCTGATGTAGAGATGGTGTAGAAATGCTTACGAAAGGTAGAACGTGCAAAGTAGAATTCATGTACGTGTTTAACTTAAACCGGAGAAGCGGCGAGAAATGTAACGTGAAGAAATGCGTAGAAAATGTATAACACGATAGCGGATGAGAATATAAAGTTATACTCTATGTAGTTTGTATGTAATATGGAATGTATTCACATATATGTAACTGACTTTTGCTAAATACGAATATATAAATGTGTGTTAAAGGTTATACTGTGTAGGAGGGTTTTAGGAATGTTAGAAAGGTTTAGGTCATTTGTGATTCTAACCTGGCTGACTAAGGGTTAGCAGGAGCACAGTCCAATGTATATAATTTAGCGGACTTACAGGAGTCGTAAATAGTTGATGTGGACGTGAGAGCCAAGAAGTCTAGCACTTGTTAGATTTAAGGTGACAACGCTGGACGAAGTTTATGGCCTGAACGTGATGAGAAGCGCTTAGAATTTGAAACTTGTTTTGAATGACCATTCACAGGACCTAGAAGGTCAAGAATAGCAGTTGTAAGTTAAAGTCTTGTTTAAGTTCATATGACTTGTGATTTGAAAGTGTCAGTTGAAGTCGCCAATAAGAAGATGAAGATGACATCTAAAGAAGAAAGGTCAACTTAACGGACGGCGAAAGAGATGAAGCAATGGAAGAAGCTAGAAGCTGACATCATCGGGGAAAGTCCGTGGTGGGCGTCGAGGGGCGTTCCACCCACACTGTGATTGTGTATTATAGGGACAGCACCCCGGGGATAAGATAGCGAATTGCTCAGAGGGAAATAGCGAAGGCGAGGGCGAACAGCTCAGAGCAGAAGTCATCGTAGAGAGCAAGAGCGTAGATGACTTGAGCAGATGCGCTGAGAGAGATCAGAGCGCAAGAGAGCAGTAGGCCGAGGACCCTTAGAAGAGCGGATGGGTAGGCAGAGAGGATACTGCTTCTTAAACTTAAGTTACCTTTAGAGGCTAAGAGAGTTTGAACTTCTTTGGGAGTCAAACTGCTGACACCTTTTTAAGTTAGGAACTTGCGAAGTAGGGATGTCACCTAGCATAGAGTAGGGACAGATTTAACGTGATACTTTTCTCTTTCTGTAGATGACGCTAAGGAACCACTTCACATCGAAGCTTTAAATTGCTGAATGTAGAATTGATTTTGTATTCTTTTGTATACTTTTGGAGATTTATCCTAAGAGGATTGTATTCGCATTTACTTTTATATAAAACTTTCAAACTTCATCAGTTGTAAGTGGTTCTTCAGAGTGGCGTCAGTAAATGGGGTTTGTCTAACCTATGCGGGGGTTGTCTTTTACTCAATGACAGATACTAGCGGTCCAAAATAGATGAATGAGATAAGTTAATAAATTGATCATAAATTGATATCAAAATCTCATTCCCCGCAGTTGGTAGCAGAGGATGGTTATCTTCTTGAGGAAGACGACCTAGGCCAGGTTTAGTTTACCCCAAGGTCCCTAGTCATCAACGACCAGAAGAAGAATTGCAGTCGAAGACGGTGCTGACGGTGCGACGAGAGAAAAGCAGCAGAGTCGGTCGAGAGTGAGTATAAGGGTCATGCGTTGTAAGATTGCGGTGTTTTATGTTGTTCCTGTGTTGTAATGTCAAGCGGAGTTGAATGCCTGTAGTGTGATTGAGGGAAGGTTGTGAGCGCGCGCAACCGGATGAAATCTTAAGCTCCAGGGAAGGACTTAAGTGGTTCGGGTGTATCGAACACCCAGAGTAATTTGTCTACCATTGAAAGGGAGTCATGAGGTACCATTGATTTCCCGACAGACCGATGATAGGGGGAGCGTAAGAGTGAGTGAATGAGTAACGGACGCTGGTCGTACGTTTACTGTGTGTAAGTAACCTATCAGTTGAGGCGATCGTCTGACCGTAAGAGGGAAGACGTTTCGTCAGTTGAGGTGACAATTACAGTTAGACTGTGGCCGTACAGTCAGAGAAAAGTGATCGCTTGGACGGAAGTAGTCATTTTTCAGTGTATGAATGAAAACGCATATGAAATCGTGAGACAATTTGAGAAAGAAGGAGAATTGCTGCAAGAGGAAACGAGTGACGTCAGCATAGAACCGCGCTGAGATTGGTTAGTTTGTCAGACGTCAGCGAAGAGTCGCACTGAGATAGGCCGATTAGCAAGAGCCGCGTAGGGATTGGTTGTTGGTTGTCATCGGGATGTAAACAAGGAAGAGTAAAGGAAAATTGTAGATTATTGAAAATGAAGTGTTTTAAGAGTTTAAGAGCACTCTTTAGGAGAAATAGAAGAAACTTATATGCCGGAGAGGAAGCTCCACCAGAAGGCACACCAGCTTATTACATGGCAGTGAATGTAGGCTTGCACTCGATATTATGGATTTCCGAGTGGAATAAGCTAACTGAAGGGAATAAGGAACTGACGTTTCCGAGATTTGGAACGTTTAAACTAGACATGTTGAACCAACTGAAAGCAGTAATGCTTGCAACAAGACCTCTACCGAGGCCAACACAGTTCGAAGCACTTAGTGTATGGTTTAGAACAGCACACGAAAAGAGCGTAAAGAGGCGCCAAGAAAGAGTGAGAAGATCGGTAAAAGCAGTGCAGGATGCTAAATGGGACGATGAGGCTAAAAAGTGGAGGGTACAAAAGATAGAAGCAGACAAACTGTACCCGATGCTGGAAGTTACGGGAGAAAAGAAACCTCTAGAGGAAGAAGAGGAAAGCGAGACAGAAGAAGATCTGATAGAGAGGCTATTAACAGATAGACCACCTCCGTACAGCGGAGGGGCCGCAAGTCCTATATTACCACAAGAGGACGGAGCTAGATGGGGGGAATATAAATCGATCCCAGTAACGGATTGGGATGCCAAGAAAGAGGAGGAAGTACCTCAATCTAGTTCCGAACAGAGAGTAGTGGGAAGATTCGTGGTCCAGAAAATGCCAGAAACACAACACGCAAGGTCTTACCAAATGCCAGATGCTCTACAAGTACCGGTTACCATAGGCCCTATTGTGTCAATCTACAACCCAGAAGGGGTCCAGCAGGAGGAACAGGCACGATGGGACAGGGATAGGGCGGAGATGGAGAATAGGGATCAGAGGCAGATATTAGCACCGATGAGTCGGAGTACTCCATTAGATGCCGCAACAGGTCCCTGGGTAGAGCAAGGGGGTCGCAGAGGGCCAATGGACTTAAGGGGACCAAAACCGAAAACCCATAAGGAATTAAGGGAATACCTGAAAGAGTGGGATACTGCCGAGGAAAATCGGAGTAAAGGTTTAGAAACAGGAGCAGAGTGGAGAGACCAGGATAACAGGATCCTCTCTCATTGTGGAGCTGGCGAAAGCAGCCCGGAGTGGGAGAGAGGGAGTCAGGAAAGCAGAGGAAATAATTGTCCTACTATTAGCGGCAATAGGCAAATGTGCGAAGACAGGAGTACAGGGTGTGGCGAAGTGCCTCGCGTCACCTTTAGTGAAGGAGAACGAAGGACGCAGGAGTACCGTAATACTTTCAGGTGCACTCACCATACCCCGGGTGAAACAGTGCAACATTGGAATCACGGGAACATGGAGAGTCGTGAAGGGTCTCGCCATGCATCCGGTGAGCGCGAGCGAAGTCATGAGAACATAGGGAGTCGCGAAACGTCTCGCCATACTTCTGGTGATCAGGATCGAGATCGCGGGAGCATGGGGAGCCATGAAGGACCTTATCGTTTATTGAGCGACACCAGACAGCAAGCGAGTTACAGTGATGTAGAACAGAACGGTGGATCCTATCTCGTATCTGGAGAAACCGAGCCGAAACGACGAAGTGTAGGGATGGGGGATGGAGTAATGTTCCACCACCCCCCACGGGAAGATGGAAAGGCTTGGGATCTAGAGAGGTGGGAACAAAGGAATCGAGAGAGAACTCCTCATAACTCACCTGTGCTCAGGCGTAGGGCGCATAGTGGAGATAAGAGAGGTATGAGCGAACCACCTAGGACGGACATACTGAGAGCCGAAATAAAAGCCAGACGGATCGATGTAATGAGTTTGAAGTCAGACTTAGATGAAATAATTGACGGCACAGTGGCAATAGAAAGGTTAGAGTTGTACGCACCAGATGAAGTATTGTTCTTAGCCAAGGATGTTACTCGGAAAGCGAGGTCAGCTCATGAAAATTTATCTAATTTGGCAAATAGATATATGATAGACCTGTCAAGGACCAAGGCTTTACAGCCCAATCATAGGCTAAATTGCACAGACCTAGATTTGGATGAGCGTAGAACGATCGCGCTGAAGGTACACATAAGGGAATTGATTCAGAGTATTAGAATATGGAGAGATCTGGATAGATGGGAGGAAAGATGGTCTAAGAAGGGATCCGTAAGAAGGAGTTCACTTACAAGGTCCCCGGATACAGACCTAATGCGAATGGAAGCTTTCCCTTTGCGAGAAATCGCAAACGGAAATTACGTTCATGTACCCTGGAGTAGGGGGGATTTGGCGGCATTTACCAATTCCTTCCCAAAGCTTAGAGAAAATCCCGTCGAGTGGTACAAACAGGTAGAAAGATTTGTGAAAATCTCGAAGGTACTGTGGATCGATTTGAACACATTGTTCGATATCGTAGTACCCGGAGATTTGTGGACAGCATGCAAGCTTAGCATTGAATGGCCTACGTGTGAGCCTCCGAGAGATAACCGGACAAATGGTCCGTCAGATAGAGTCATGGAGAAATACGAAAGAGTAATAACATGGCTGAAAGAGAAGGTGCCAGTGCAGGACATAGATTGGGTTAAGATAGATCGAACAACTCAAGAGCCCAAAGAGACAGTTCACGAGTTCTATGAGAGGCTACTGAAAGCATTTAAACAATACAGTGGGTTAGACGTAATGGATCCTAAGGACATAGGACAGTTTGTGTCGAAGTTTGTTCTAGGATTAAAACCAGACATAAGCCTGATGATACAACAGCATCTGATTTGTTGGCAGAACAAACCTTTAGATGAAATTCTTAGGTATGCAAGGTACTGTAGCGACGAAATAGATTCGAAGGCAAAGAAACTCAAGGAAAAACTAATGCTGGTACAAATGCAAGCAGCTGGAAAGGGTGGACAGCGGCAACAGGGAATAGGAACGCAAGCAAAGAAACAGAATAATCAGAGTAGAGATGAGGAAGAAAGACCGAGACCGAGAATGGATATCGCGACACTGAAAAAGACAACGAGGTGTCATCAGTGTAACGAAGTGGGACATTGGAGACGCGAGTGTCCTTACAATGTTGAGACAGGGGAATTAGAACAAGAGGAGGAAGAGGTACAGAATAACGTGGTTAAGGGAGCCGCAGCCCCGAAGGGAAAGTTTATCAAAGGGGGGACTCAGACTCCTCGAGCCCCGTTTCCTCAACCGCCTCGCATCACAAACGGAGGGAAAACCTATAGACAAATGCCATTGTTTGTAGGAGGAGAGGAATGCTACTACGTTGATCCTCTTACAGGGCAACGAGTGAATAGGGAGGAAGACTGTACTCTAGGAGCAGCCCTGGAAGTAGATCAGAGAGGACCATACGTAGAGGCTGAAGTAGCTGGATGTCCTACAACCTTTTTGGTGGATACGGGGGCCACTCGATCCACGCTGAGATCAGCGGTAGTCCCAGGTTTGCCAATATCGGGAGAGACGATTCAGGTGGTAGGAGTCGCAAATAAGAGGATGACTAATCCTCTGACCGAACCAGTGTCAGTAAAGATAGGGAATTACAGTGACGAACATCAGTTTGTGATCTGTGATTCTAGCCCTGTGTGTTTGCTAGGAAGAGATCTATTGTGTAAACTGAATTGCACAATACATTGTACACCTGAAGGAGTAGAAGTGCAGACGAATGATGAGGATGCCGATTTTAAAATTGTAAACTCGCAAGAGTGCGTGGAACTATATCCTACCTTAACAGTGGAGGAACTTCCACAGGATTTGAGAGAGAAAGTGTCAGCTGAGGTGTGGGATTTTACTGGAGAAGAAATAGGACTGATTAAAGGAGTAGAACCAGTAAAAATCTTGGTAAGAGCCAATGCGGAATATCCAAGAACCCCACAATACAAGTTGACTCCAGAGACGATTGCAGGAATAAAGCCTGTGATCGAATCCATGATTAAACAGGGAATACTGAAGGAGATCGTGGGAAGTCCATGTAACTCCCCGATTATGGGTTTGCAGAAGCCTAGTGGAAAATACAGAATAGTGCAGGATCTTCGGAAGATTAATAATATTGTTGTCTCATGTTGTCCAGTGGTACCGAATCCATCAGTGATATTATTTCAGATACCGTTCCAAGCTGAATGGTTTACAGTGATAGATTTGTGCCAGGCTTTCTTTTCGATTCCTTTAGATGAAGAGAGCCAGTATCTTTTCGCTTTTAAGCTGGAAGATCGCGTCTTAACATGGTGTCGTATCCCTCAGGGGTATACAGAAAGCCCATCGATCTTTAACCAGTTATTAAAACGAAATCTTGAAAGTCTAGTACTGCCCAAGAATTCGGTTCTAGTCCAGTACATAGACGACCTCCTAGTTGCGTCAGAAACTGAGGAAGCTTGCAGAGAAGACACCATAACCTTGTTAAATCACTTGGCCGAGAACGGACACAAGGTGTCTCCAAGTAAATTGCAATATTGTAAGACTGAAGTGCAATACTTGGGCCATAGGATTGAAAAGGGAAAGCGGAAGGTGTCTCCAGACAGAATAGAGGCGATCATGAAAATGAACGCGCCTACAACCCAAAGAGAAGTCAGGATGTTTCTAGGTATGGTTGGTTACTGTCGGCAGTGGATAGCCAACTTCTCACTGAAGGCAAAACCGTTATTACAACTGACGCACAAAGGAGTAAGTGATCCGGTACCATGGGACAAAGATTGTTTGATGGCATTTTTGCAGCTGAGGGAGGACTTATGTCGTGCCCCGGCTTTAGGAATGCCTGATTACACAAAACCGTTCTTGCTTTACTGCTGCGAAAGAGAGGGATGCGCTTTAGCAGTTTTAGCTCAGATCCACGGAGATGCGCGTAGACCAGTGGCGTATTTCTCGGCTACATTAGATCCAGTAGCCGCAGCGTTGCCCGGATGTCTCAAATCCGTAGCTGCAACGGGTGTCAGCATTGAACGATCTGAGAGCGTAGTTATGGGTCATCAGTTAGAGGTGTATGTACCACATTCTGTAGAATTGTTAATGACCAGGACTAAGACTCAGCATCTGACAAATAGCAGGCTCACACGCTACGAGCAAGTCATACTGGCTGCCGAGAATGTGACCCTAAAAAGATGCTCCGTCTTGAATCCTGCAACTTTAATGCCACATCCGAATGAGGTGGATGATGAAAATTGTACAGATCATGACTGCCTTGATGTGACTGAACTATGCACCAAACCGAGACCCGATATTGTAGATGAGCCATTGACTGACCCAGATGAAATTTTCTTTGTTGATGGTTCATGTGTAAGAGACAATATCGGTCAGCTGAGAGCAGCTTATGCAGTTTGCACAATTACGAGAGTAATAGAAGCCGCTTGCCTGGAAGGAGTACACTCCGCTCAGGTAGCTGAAATTGTTGCTTTGACTCGTGCTTGCTTAGCGGGCGACAAACTTCGAGTCACCATATACACCGATAGCCAGTATGGTTTCGGGGTAGTTCACGATTACGGGCAGTTATGGTCTCAAAGAGGTTACATGACCTCCTCGGGTTCTCCCATTAGGAATGGAGAATTCGTGAGACTTTTGTTAGAAGCATTGCAAGGTCCAACAGCCATAGCAGTGGTTAAATGCGCTGCGCATACAAAGAATGTTGACTTTGTGTCACTAGGAAACCGCTATGCGGATGAGGTAGCGCGTTACTGCGCAGAACAGGGATATTCTCACACTGATGTAAAAGTGGGGGGAATCCAGGAAAGAACTGAATTGACCATGTTGTTAGATACTGTAGATACGTGGGATGAATTAAGAAGTGTTCAGGAAAATGCACCAGATGATGAGAAAAAGAGTTGGGAAACAGCTGGTTGTTCTAGAAGTGAGATGAATTTCTGGATATCTGCAGATGGGAGAGCAGTTTTACCGAATGAACTTGTTAATCCAATGGCAAGGAAATTGCATGGATCAGCACACATAGGAAGAGATGCTATGGTGAGAGTATTTAGACAGACGTGGTTTAATCCCAAATTTAGAGTAGCGGCAGAAGCTGTGTGTCAGCGATGTACGATCTGTCAGCAACTAAATGTGGGCAAGAGAACACCAGTTACGTTGAGTCACATTGGGAGGTCTGGGGGGCCTTTCAATAGGATGCAGCTTGATTTTATAGAAATGCCTAAATGCAACAGACTCAGATACGTTTTAGTGATTGTTTGCATTTTTTCTAGATGGGTTGAGGCTTACCCTACACGTAGGTGCGATACACTTACAGTAGCAAAATTGTTACTTAGAGAGTTAATACCGAGGTTTGGGGTGCCATTCTCTTTGGAATCGGACAGAGGAACTCATTTCAATAGCGAAATAGTGAAGATGCTATGTTCAGCTTTGAGTATCGATCAGAAGTTACACTGCAGCTATCGACCAGAAGCTTCAGGGATTGTAGAGCAAATCAACAGCACGATAAAGTCCAGACTTGCCAAAGTTTGTTCAGCAACATCCCTGAGTTGGCCAGACGCACTTCCAGTGGTTCTTATGAGCATACGTAGCACACCAGATAGAAAAACAGGTCTCTCTCCACATGAAGTGCTAATGGGGAGAGCCATGAGATTGCCATCGGTTCCGACTGCAGCTCTAGTGAACATCACAGACGATTTGATCTTGGACTACTGTAAGGGACTATCTGATGCCGCTAATTCTGTGTCCCTCCAGGTCCAGGCTGCAGAGGTTCCATCAGCACAAGATTTGTGCCATGACCTGAGTCCGGGAGACTGGGTCCTGGTGAAGAAGCATGTCAGAAAGAATTGCTTAGACGTGCGCTGGAGAGGACCGTTTCAAGTCATACTTGTGACGAATACTGCAGTAAAGTGTGGAGGTCTGCCAAACTGGATACATGCCTCACACACCCGAAGAGTGCCAACACCTCTAGAAGAAACAGCTCCTCTCTCGGATGAGAATCCAGCGGAAAGCGGAGAAGCCATAGAGGGGGAAAGCCAAGCTGTGGAGGTGAGCGAAGAGGCTGAGATTGAGACGGAACAGGTCGACGAAGGTCAAGACACCAGTGAGACCGAAGTCGCCTCAGGAGAAGAAAGTAATTGGGAGTCCGATACAGACATCGAACAAACAGAGAGTGACCAAGAGACAGGTCCAAGAACAAGGAGCAGAAGGACAAAGAGAGACGAAGCCAGTTGGCCGGAGAGAAAGAAAAGGCCAAGCTCAGAAGAAAAGCAAGAAAGAACTCTTATTCCGATTGCTGAAGAATCGGATCAGGAGGAGGAAACTACAGACTCAGGAACTGAAAGTCCAAGGAGATCGAGAAGGGTACGTGTGCCCTGCAGAAGGTACGCCACCCCAGAGTGGACTTATCTAGCAGATGTCTTGGGGACAGAAATCTGGGAGAGTGAAGAAAGTGAAAGTAATCGATCACGATCCATTTGTGGCAGTGGAGATATGGATGTTGACGCCTGGACTCGAGACTGAGGGGTTACTGACTTTCACACTTCCAATACCCCCATATTTGAGTCAGATTCAAGATCTAGTGCTAAATAGATTACAATTTCCAACTTTTGGCCAGCAAATGCCAGAAGAAGAAGAAAAAGTCATTCGTTTTGAACTATTAGAAATTGTTGTGAAAGCTGCAGGTGCGAGAATAATTGTGGATGCATAAAGACTTTTGTATATAAGCTATAAAGAAGAAGATAACCTAGCGCCGAGTGGAAAGAAGAATAAAATTAGGGATTACATTTAGAGGACGGAGAAGGGTTAGGGTTGTCCGTTGCTAAAAGAGAAAAGACATTGTTCCGAAAAAGAGACTTTGTTAATAAAAAGCACTTTAAAGACTGAGAAAGCAAATAAAGCAAACAAAGACTGGAAAAGAAAAACTTTTCGCAAAAGAAGGAGCTACGCTGTTTTGATAACATGGAGAACGGAAACCCAAACCGAAAAGCTAGATGCATAGTAGGTACACTAGTAGCAGTAGTAATTTTTCTCATAATTACAGTAGTGACAATATCATACATAATAGGACATGAAAGTGATAAAGAAACAGCAGATGTAAAGCCTGTAACGACTTTGAGACCTGCTCTTGTGGGGAAGAAGGAGGAGAGCAATGTAATACGTGGAAAGACGTTATTGGCAGAAGAAGCTCGTAGATTACACATAGACGAGTCACAGGGAAACTTTAGATCAAATGCATATGCTAAACTGTTATATGAATATATCGATGCCATGGAGGCCAAAGATTGCTACGTTTGTATGCAACTGCCGGCTTCTGTAGACGAAGGCATTAGATATCATCATCTCCCATTGACTTATGGGATAACATGTAGTTTACTGCTTAGTATATTTTATGGTAGAGAAGGATTTGAGTACTACTTTTCAAATTATGATTCGGTACTGCCTGAAGTTCCGAATTATAAGCAAATGAATAAGTGGGACTATTACAAAAAGGAGGATAGACTAGCTAAATTCTTTCTTCCATGGGATACACTAGATACATCATATGCACGCAGAAATAATCTAACTTGCAAAGTATCAGAGGTAGAGAAGAAGTTCATAGGACAAGTAGATGACAGATACAGAAGGCAGAAGATTCTAAAAATGTCAGGACAATGGAAAACGGATTGGACCGAAGAAGAGAAGGCACATAAAAAGAAAGGTAGCAATGGTCCAATAGCATTGGATAGAACGCAGAAAGGGAAGTTATGTTTAACTCGAAGCAAGACATATTACGAGAATGTATTTGTAGGTGAAGTGAATTGCGAACATGCTTTTCGTTTAGAGTACTATACGAAAGATTTCATGAAAGGGATGCAAGCAATTCCGAATGTATATTTTGTATGTGGAAGAAATGCCTATGTAAAACTACCTGACAATTGGTATGGTTCGTGTTACTTGGCAATTGTCTTCCCCAAAATATATCATGCAAAAGATGTAGCGATAATAGAAGGAAAGGCTTCGAAGAGAGCGAAAAGGGAAGTAGGAGATGCAGAAGTAGTAGGAGATGTATTTGGAGCAATGTTTCCTATGTTAGGTTTAATACTTAACGACGTTAAGATCAGGAGACTGGCTACAGTTGTAGATAGATTATCTGCAAGTACTGCAAGGTCATTAATGTTAGTAGAAGGCGAGATGCAGTCGATTAGAGCAATGGTTCTTCAGAACCGACTTGCTTTAGATGTACTGCTAGCAAAAGAAGGCGGAGTTTGTAAGGCTTTGAAGGTCCAGGAATGTTGTACTTATATTCCTGATAATTCAAAACCACTTGAGAAAGTCATACGGAACATTACACAGATTCATCAAGAGATCGAAGATTTATCAAAAATAAATGTTTGGGAAAAAGTTGGTCATGAAGTAGGAAAGGTTGGGAGTTGGTTTGCCAACTTTGGTAAAAGCATAGTATGGTACATAATAAAGCCTGTATTGATAGTATTGATTTGCATAATTACATTGTTAGGTTTAGTAAAATTATATAAATGGTATAGGTCGAACCGGTTACAACGAACAATGAGAGAGCAAGAGAGGAGATTAGCTGCTTTACAAGATCAACAATACAAAAGCTTAAGAGCTCTCGAGACGATGAAAAGAGGGAATATTGTAACTAGTTCTGTTTAGAGATATTATTCAAATTGCATTTAGTGATGACTCCTAGAAGTCATCAAAGGGGGGACTGAGAGAGCACAAATTTGAATAGAAATTATGTATAGGTTGTATTTACAAGCACATCGTATAACGTAGGAATGAAACGTATACCGTAAGGTGAAGTGACACGTATAGCATATAGATAAACGATATAATCCAAAGTAATGTAGGAAATGTAACTGTATTCACTTTAGAACATGTGTTAGATTTAGAAGGCCCATATATGTAATGGGCTGATGTAGAGATGGTGTAGAAATGCTTACGAAAGGTAGAACGTGCAAAGTAGAATTCATGTACGTGTTTAACTTAAACCGGAGAAGCGGCGAGAAATGTAACGTGAAGAAATGCGTAGAAAATGTATAACACGATAGCGGATGAGAATATAAAGTTATACTCTATGTAGTTTGTATGTAATATGGAATGTATTCACATATATGTAACTGACTTTTGCTAAATACGAATATATAAATGTGTGTTAAAGGTTATACTGTGTAGGAGGGTTTTAGGAATGTTAGAAAGGTTTAGGTCATTTGTGATTCTAACCTGGCTGACTAAGGGTTAGCAGGAGCACAGTCCAATGTATATAATTTAGCGGACTTACAGGAGTCGTAAATAGTTGATGTGGACGTGAGAGCCAAGAAGTCTAGCACTTGTTAGATTTAAGGTGACAACGCTGGACGAAGTTTATGGCCTGAACGTGATGAGAAGCGCTTAGAATTTGAAACTTGTTTTGAATGACCATTCACAGGACCTAGAAGGTCAAGAATAGCAGTTGTAAGTTAAAGTCTTGTTTAAGTTCATATGACTTGTGATTTGAAAGTGTCAGTTGAAGTCGCCAATAAGAAGATGAAGATGACATCTAAAGAAGAAAGGTCAACTTAACGGACGGCGAAAGAGATGAAGCAATGGAAGAAGCTAGAAGCTGACATCATCGGGGAAAGTCCGTGGTGGGCGTCGAGGGGCGTTCCACCCACACTGTGATTGTGTATTTTAGGGACAGCACCCCGGGGATAAGATAGCGAATTGCTCAGAGGGAAATAGCGAAGGCGAGGGCGAACAGCTCAGAGCAGAAGTCATCGTAGAGAGCAAGAGCGTAGATGACTTGAGCAGATGCGCTGAGAGAGATCAGAGCGCAAGAGAGCAGTAGGCCGAGGACCCTTAGAAGAGCGGATGGGTAGGCAGAGAGGATACTGCTTCTTAAACTTAAGTTACCTTTAGAGGCTAAGAGAGTTTGAACTTCTTTGGGAGTCAAACTGCTGACACCTTTTTAAGTTAGGAACTTGCGAAGTAGGGATGTCACCTAGCATAGAGTAGGGACAGATTTAACGTGATACTTTTCTCTTTCTGTAGATGACGCTAAGGAACCACTTCACATCGAAGCTTTAAATTGCTGAATGTAGAATTGATTTTGTATTCTTTTGTATACTTTTGGAGATTTATCCTAAGAGGATTGTATTCGCATTTACTTTTATATAAAACTTTCAAACTTCATCAGTTGTAAGTGGTTCTTCAGAGTGGCGTCAGTAAATGGGGTTTGTCTAACCTATGCGGGGGTTGTCTTTTACTCAATGACAGATACTAGCGGTCCAAAATAGATGAATGAGATAAGTTAATAAATTGATCATAAATTGATATCAAAATCTCATTCCCCGCATTGGGTTCGTTGGTGACTTGTTGTTGAAGGCTTTATACATTGCACTGCAAAACACTGCCATGGAGGATGCATCCAACTTATTAACACACTGATAAAATTATGTACCTGCTGGTGCTCAGCTGATGTTAGCAACAGTGCAAAGTCGACCGTTTTGGTCAGCACCAAACAACCAATGCTGGGAACTTTTGAAACATGGCAAGCTGCTATATATTGTGAAGCCATACGACAATTATATTACATTTATATATTGCCACATACACTTAACTATCTGTGGACAAGTTGAAAGTGTACTACATACCTCAACGTCACAACAAGGCTTAACAAACTATTTATCTCAATAAGAGCTTTTTATGTTGACAAACTGCTGCAGAGATCTGTGTTGTTTACTTGTAAATTACACATTTGATTTCTTGAGGACCTACTTAGCCCTTCATCCTTCAAAGGTCATGCAAATGATTGTCACTGATTTGGGTGTTATTTTAAAGGCAAAGATTATGTGGTTTGCTGTGAGCACTGCATAAATCGCAAATATAGTAAAGCGACAATGATAGTAATGATAATAAAGATGAGATTATAATAGTTAAAAAATATATGTATATTTAGTTATACTATCAATTTATCAAAGACATATAAGCTTCTCAGTAAATTCTTAACTATAAAGGCCAATTGATGATATATGTGAATCAATTTGTAATTGCTTCAGCAGCCTCTGACAAATAATGTTGCTGATGTTATCAGGTGATCCCAAATGTCACATCATAAACTGTAGCGATAACATACCTAGATGATCTGATTCTTTGGGTGGTCTCCTTCCTGCAGATACAGTCCACATGCCATGTGGGGTTTAGTTTAGGGGGCCTCTCCCCAAGTCAGATCCATCATGAAGACACATGTTGAGGTGGTTGCAGCTTCACTGTACAGACTTCTGAACACTTCCAAGTGAAGAAGTGCATACTCATTTGGGTAGTAGTCACTTTTCAGGGGAGGCCCACGTCCCACAGCGACTAGAGCTTCTGAAACACTAATCTCTTCAGGGATGAGCCCTTCAGTCACATTCCAAGGTGACCATAGCTTCAGGAGCTGTTCACTCTTCAGGAATGCTCTTTATCCATAAGTTATTTTGACTGCACTTTGAGGACTTTCCATTTGTCATCTGAGTTCCACAGTCACACGCTGAGGTGGATGTAGCTTCAGATAAACTCAACTCTTCAGTTGAGTGACACTGCCACATGCTGCGGTGGTTACAGATGTGAGTTTTCCCTGCTCATGACGTCAATCACATACCAAGATTGTTGAAGGTTTGTTTTTTCCACCTTCATGTCCTAATCACATGAAGAGGAGGCTACAGCTACAGGCTTACTCTCATGTTCACGCGAGTCCCTCAATCACATACTTATGTGGTACAACGTCAGGTTCACTAATCTGTTCAGGCGAGTCTCACACTCCGCTGCTGACATTTTACAGATTTGGGTTCGTTCCATCTTCAGGTAGAGTCACAATTAGATGATAATTTGGTTATAGCTTCAGGTGTTCTCAATATTCTGCTAGATTCTGGAACCAAATATTAAGGTACCCATAGATTCAGGTGTTTTCCTCTCTACTGGAGAACCCTGCAGCCAGGTGCTGTGATCAGCCTCAAACGCTCACCACTGTTAACCCTACTGATCACCCTAGCACGCTCTCCTGTCGCTATCACTCTAGGGTCTCTAGACTTTTAATGTCAGCTTCACAGACAAAGTCTGAAGTGACTATAGATTTGAAAGCTTTGTTCTCATCACTTGTATTCAGAGTTTGCGTTCTGAAGAAGTTACAGTCTCTGGCGTGTTTTCCAGCCAACTCTAAATGGAGTCTATCAAAAGAGACGGCGTAGGAGGCAATCACCACCACGTGTGCGACGGGGAAACATTCACAAGATATTCAAGTGGTAGAAACAAGATTAGCACTTATATTGTGGAAGTCAAATGGACCTCAAGATACTGCTTGGCCAAAACACTTTAAACACAGCGAAAGGACTAATAAGGTGCAGAGCCTGCCTTTATCTCAGCATGGAGAACAGTGAGCAGTGGCATTTCAGAGATGATCTGTCTGCCATGTGTAATCTGTTCTTAAAACGTAACGCCACTGTGATTTATTGTAGTCTGGTTTTTCTTGGTTTGGAGTACTGCAGTTGATTCTCCATGCCTCCTGCACTGCTTTAAATGGGATGATACTGTTCGGTCTGGAGTACCAGCACTTTTTTATTTTGAGAGGGAGAGTACCGGCACTTATCAAGAAAAATGCTATACTTTTAATCGGAGAGTACCAGCACTTCTCAGAAACAAGCACTATTACTCTACCCGAGTGTCCTGGCGCTGTAGACCGCTGGGGAACCCGTCCTGGTTTTCCCTGTGAGATGGTTCCTTTCTGGGTATCTCCAGGGTGAAACCAGGCATCCCCGGCATCTGTGGGGGGCCGTTGTAGAGATGAGGCAAGCTTAATGCCCGGAGTTACCGAGTGTGTTCCCGGTTAGAGTAGGCACCGAGGCGAGAATTATCGAGTCCGCTGACCCTGGTCCACGACCCTGCCGCGTCGGGAATTGAACCCTGGTCCCGGGCCGTTCTCTGCTTACAGGCCTGCCGCCTCTAACTAGTGAGCCACACCTCTCTGGTGCAGAGTACCAGCACTTCTGTTTTTCCCATTGAAAGCACTGGCCTCATGCCTATTTCAACAACCAAGGGAGCATGATGGGAGGCAATATCATGTATGTTTACAAAATTTCTGGATGACGTCTGGGACCGAATTGCCCTGTCCACCCCAGGTTTAACAGTTCACACATGGGGCTGTAAACGTGGGAAACGCACATCCCTGCAGGCACGATTTGCAAACTCAAATGTATCTGCCGCTCCACTGCCTCTCACTGCCAACTTGCCCATAATTCTTATTTAAGGAACAACACCATATCGGTAATAAATAAAAAAAAAAAGCTTCCAGCTACAGAAACAAACACGAATCTGTGCCCTGTGAGAAAACAAACGAGGCATTATGCACCAAATGAATGTGACAAAAATACCAGTTGGCTAGGAAAAAAACAGCAACCTTCGAGCCACCGAAAATAACCGAATTTGACCCAAGGACACCTCCAGAGCAGGGCGGCTTTTTTTTCCAGCGGCCCCGCCCTCGTGCTTTCCCTGGCCTGTCTCCTTGTTTATGGATCATCCTCTGGTCTGGCACATATTTTGCTCGGCATCTGATTAAGTTAACAATGTGCTGCTATTTGCATGCAGATTTGTCAGGCCTTTCTGTACAGCTGCTCCAGGAGACTTGGTCTTTCTCTGTAATGCGATAGCACAGCAGTCAGTAAATGCAATCTTTGTCAAACCCAGGTGTGCTCCTCGTTCGGGTCTCGCTCGTTCCAAGCAATTTTTCTTTCTGTAACATTTATAAGGCTCTATTATAACCACATCTGGAGCCAGAATCCTTTTTTTTTTATTATTATTAATTATATACTCTGGCACAGTTGAAAAATGCATTCGGGGAGATAACCAACATTTCTTTTGTTCGTGTCACCTTTGTGCAGAAAGCTCCATTTCAACCATCTGCAATTATATTTTTGAAACAAGACAATATCGATCGGAATGTTCCCCTCAGAATGAAAATATAGTGAAACAATAAATGAAAAACAAAAGAGATACTGAAAACTAATGATAAATTGATTGCGTCAGTTTCTTTCATATCTAAACGCACCTTCCTCCTATTGGGGCAGGGGAATGGTTGTGTGTGGAACAAAGGTGACACATAGGAAGACAGCTCTGGCCTAAATGAAGCCGCGTCCACAGCTCTGATGCACATCACCAAACTGCCAATCAATTTAGTCCAGCAACCCGTCCATAATCAAGAAAGCAGAACAAAATGTGATAGACATGGGGACTTAAATATTGTATTTTCTCAATTCATACATGGAAATTTGTCAAGATAAGGTCTGAAGTGGATTAGGTCTGATATCTGGACTTAGCCTCACTCTTAGCACCACCACGAAGAAGGATTTTTTCAATCCTGCACGGTTTCTTTCAATACATGGTTATCACCAGACATTATGAGCAGAACCATAAAAAAAAAATGTACAATGCTATTGTGGGTAGACATGCGCTGAGTACGCGGGTCAACTCTACCTTTAGTTGCCTCTGTTCAATCCATTCATTAGATTATGCATGCCAACTTTTTTTTTGTTTCTTAAATTGCCACCACTCCAATATGAATGTGTATTCACAATTATCCCTCTTTCTGCCTAAAAAATGTCCCCTATCTTTGACCCTCCTTCTTGACGTTTATTAACTACATGTGGGGGCGCACGTAGATGAGCTGGGCAACTCTATCAGAGCTATTAAAATAGACTTAATTAAAAAAAACGTTTTAATTCATTTTTCTTTGAACAATATAACACATTGCAACTAATCACTTACATCGGGAAAACATTTAAATCAGATTGAAGGGGCCCAACGCTTCAGTGGTGGAAAAGGCCCTGAATCTTTGTAAGCGATTTTACTTCGCTGTCTAACATCTAATGTTGGCTGTCTTGACTCATACAGAACACGTACTTGGGATAAAAATCAACTCAGTCAAAAATGTGTGAAACAGTAAGTATTGGTACCAAAAACCTCTGCTTTTCACAGTCAGCTTGAACGTGTGTCGTTTTGCCTATTGGCAACAGCACGTGGCTTTGTTCACAAACTGCACAATAGAAAGACGCAACGGTTAATTTGGTAATTTATGGACTATTTGCTTAACGTCGCAGCTCTGAGCCCTTATCTACACTGCACGCGCAGCCTGCAAACGCGCTATATTGGGGGGGCGGGGCAACGTGAGCCCAAAGTGACGCAGATGCCATGGGCGGTTGCGTCACTGGCTGGCACGCGGCCCTCAGCCTCGCAAGGAATAAAACATGAATTAAAATGTCCTTTGACGGCGTGCTATTTTAGCAGTGATGGCTTGACTTTTGGCCCACAAGTAAGTATGTATGTGTGTGTATATGTATATATATATATATATATATATATATATATATATATATATATATATATATATATATATATATATATATATATACACACACACACATATATATATATTCTCTAAAGGCAAGACACGCTCCGGGGACTCGCAAAAAAATAGACAAAAAAGAATGAGTCCACAGCTGTACTGTACACCAAATACAGAGTACGTTTTCAGTGTGGCTGCCATAACAGAATGCTAATTAACATAGTGGAGTGATGAGAACGGCTGCGAGGGCCGATATTGTTCCATTATTTCCTGCAGCCCAGCTGCCTTTGTTTATGACACATATTCTCTGGTGCCACAGGTTTTTCACCCACTCCAAAAATACTATCCCAGTACAACGTTAATATTTTAAAAACAAAGATGTGGCAGATTGTCATTTGTGTGTGTGTGTGTGTGTGTCACTTTCAAATCGCCGAATGCTTAAGCCGTTGCTGCTCCAGTGTTTAGAAATAATTTAGCAGCCCCTGTTCTGACACCGCCTGCATTCTAACATAATGGCTGAGAGCTCGAGCACAGCAAATGCATAACTATCCTGACATCACTTATGCGATTTAGATTGGTCAGTTAATGGAACTCTTTACCAGGATCAATACCATAACAGCTCCTTGAAATGAATGTGATTTTTTTTTACACAGAATAGCAACGAACAATGAGATGAGAAATGCGCCAAGCCTGGATACAGCACAGAGAGGTTGTGGTTTGGCAGGGGGGACCACTTTTTTATGGGGTAGTTAGGCTTTCGGGCCAGAAAAAAAGTACCATGAGAAAGAAAATGTTTGTATTATACGTATAACTGAATGGCACAGACATATTGCCACTCGACTGATATTTTTATATGGATATAGTGTGTAAAAAAATATTCATGTAAAAGAGCACATTATTTTTTGTAAAGGGTCCAATGATTTTTCACATGAAACACATTTAGATTGTTTTCCGCAAAATGTTCTTTTGTTTATGATGTCTACCTCAGGTTTATTTGTCTCTTTTCGAAAACTGATTTGTTCAGACTCTGGAAATTAGTATTTTTTGATGTTGTTGTTTGCGAGTCAATAAATACTGATGCAAGATGGAGGCAGTATGCGCATGCAGAAAAACAAAATGTCGGAGCTGGCTAAGATGTTTTAATGCCACCTTCGCCCACTCCTGAGGGATTACTGGGAAGTATGACTGGCAAGTGGCGGAAATGCGCCGGGAATGTTCCTTGTTTTCCAGTTCAACAGTTTTTTATTGGATCAATAAATGTTTAAATAGCAATGCAATCAAGGGGTCACCTCTACAAAAAGAGATAAAACGTCTACTGCTACAGACATACACAGAAGCAGTTCATGTATTTACATGTCAGAATAGAAACATTTTTAAGGACTTCCAGTATAGCTGACAACTTGTTAAAAGTCACAACAATGCTGTGTACTAGAAAGATCAGAATTGTTACTTGAACATGAAAAACCTTGAAAAAATAAGAGGCATTTGGCAAACCAGGAACAGTTCATTTAGTTAAACAATGTAGCTGGGAGCACAGTCACAAGCATGGGTGGGTGGGCTGTCTCAATTTACAATAGCTCTAACACAGTCTTTTATACACTTCATTGAAGGTAATAAAATGTTTCCTGTGATCCATTTTTGGTAAGGAATGTGACCATCTGTCTTTGGAGCCATACATTAGGGTGTTGGATGTGGAAACCAGGTGAGACCCGACCTTGCGTGGACACAATGTAGCTAGTGGGTAACCTGTCCGGATGGCCAGCATGGAGAGCATCTGATCACTGTATGTACTGGGTGTGCTGTGTCTTGATTGACTAAGTGCTCCTAACTTCATGGGGCATCTGACTTTATGGTGTTTTGGGAACGAGTGCACCCCTCCGGCCATGTGTGCTTTATTGGGGTCAATCTCCCTGGACGATTGTGGTGTTGCTGCATCTATCTGTGGGATCAATCTAGAGTTTCCTGTTCGCACGTTTGTATGATAGCTATGTGCTACCCTACCTGTGGTCTGTCAATCAGTAACCTCAGGCCTGGGTCTCAGGGTCTGCCTAACCACGTATTTCCGAGTAGGGATTGATGTGGAGTTCACAATGGGAGAATTTGTCAATAAAGACGCAATTTCATTTTTAAACATGAATGTATCATTATTCATATTGACATCAACTTTCTCAATATTAACTTCTCCCCTTTAGTTGAATTTTCAACGACACTATCTAACCCATACTTCATGACAATTACTCTATTGAATGACTGTTGTTATTCAGTTCTGACAATTATTACTTTCCTATTTACTTGCATTTTACCCATTTTGAGGACTGCGTTTTTACATCAGGAAATTCCCAATTGCCCGGAGCAAGGAACAAACTAGAACAGAATGAAAATCGGAGGCAAGGACATGCACAATTCGGAAAGCCACCGGGGGAACCAGGAGAACCAATTTGAAAACCACTCCTGCTCAGGGGCACCTCCCTCCTCACACATGTCTCTTTGAAAACTGTGCAGTGCTTGGACAGCAAGAGTCAATATCTCATTATCCAGGCCATTCCCTGGGATAAAAGTGCAGCAGGATGCACCAATCTTGGGACCCACCCTTTCCTCCACCATGGTCATTAAGTGTAACAAAAGTGTACAACCGATGGGTTGTTTGACGTAACCATGCATACAATTACCATGCATTCCTCTACATCGCTGCCCATACAACCCATGCGTCATTACCACACATGCATTTTGTACAATCATTTTTACAGCGTCTACGCCTTTACCACGATAATATCATCACAAAGGCATACTTGGTAAGGCCCTAAAGGTGCTCAATTGAAATGTGTGGTAAAGGCATTACCTTGGTAATGGCATGCGTGCCGTTGCGTCGCACTGGCATTAACGTTCCAGATTTTTTGTTGATTCTCCCCATATGATCCTTTCACAGTGCTAAATAGACACTGTGAACGGACTTCAATTTTCTGATGAGACAGAGAGGCCAGAACTGGAGAAAACTTTCCCCTACCGCAGTCCCCTGCCCGTTCTTGAACATCAAGTCCGTGAGTCCAAGAGAGAACCTGATGGTTCCTGAGAAGCAGAGGTGAGTTGAACACTGCATGGTATGCCTGTACCTGGCCTTAGCCCCTAAAATCACCCTTTTCCTCAGCCCCCTGCCCGGCCCTGAACCCAAAGTCTGTTCCTTTCATTGGCCCTGAGTCCTAAAGCCACCACCCCTGCTGCAGTCCTCTGCTGTCCCTGTGTTCCGTAACCCTTCCCCTGCCCCCCCCCCCAGTCCTAAAACTGCCCCCGCTTCAGCCCCTTGCCCGGCATATTCGTGGTAAAAGCTTTGTGGTACTCGACATGTATGGTAAAGGCATGTTCATTGTAAATTTGCGTGGTAATGGTCATGCGTGGTTAAGACAGCGTAACAAAACAATGGCTGTTTCTCATACCAATGCTGCATCACCATGAGGCAGATTGCTCCCACGTTTTCTTTGATCGAATTAAGGCTGAGCTCAGTGCTGTTCATCATTTTAAGCATTTCCCATCTGGTAATATGAAGCCAGCGGGCATTAGCTTTCGTCTGCACAATGAAGAAGGGTATGGACCCTCCCGCCAATACTTGTGAGTCTGAAAACAGTCTAAATTCTTCTGGAATGTTGTTGTACTGAGCCCAGCCCAAATCATCCGCAATTCTTTTTTCATGAGCCTGTTGCTGCTAAGTTATCTTTTTCCTCTGCGAGTGCTTGTACAAGTTTTATAGTTCTTTTCCGAGAATGACCAGGGTAGGGGTATGTATGGTAACGAGAGAGCAAAGTCTGCACCATCTGGGGAAAAGCGGAGTGTAGGCAAGTTAGCCGCACTTGCCCAGTGGAAGCATTCCTTTACAACTGAAACATAAGGAATACAGTGTAAGTTTCCAGACAATTAGGGGTTGCCCTGTCCCTTGAGCCAAGTGTCAGATTTCTTGACATAGGTTGTCTATGCTTGTCTATGCTTTCGTTCAACCCTCCCCTATGAGATCTGCTTCCCTTCGTATCATCAAACTGGATGGTCCTACACAGAAACTCCATGTCGGGGGTCCACTTGTTAGTAAAAGACAGCCCTAGATACGCTAAGGGCCACTCTTGGACTGCAAATGGAGGGAGGAGCGGATGTGTGTGTGAATGGAGTTGGAGGTTTTGCCACCTCCAAGAATCTCTCCTCTGGGAAGTCTCTGGAGAAAAAGGGTATCATCTCCTATGGTGCCCTTCTTTTGCATCCTGTCTAGCTCAGTTTGAAAGTCATTAGGACTGTGGCACTCAAAACATTTTGTGTGTATTTAGTAAATAAAAGCAGTCCTTTCATGTTTATATCAGTCCTGTATAGTACAGTCCACATTCATGTTATCAATGCGATCTTTACAAGATGAAATGGTTGGTCTATATAACAAATCAGGCAAGCGCATCTCTGGTAAAAGCCATACCAGACATCACAAAGGATATGCTATCTTGAGGGATTTTTTATATTCTTCGTTTGAGGAGAGACGGTGACGTGTGGTCTCAAAAGAGGATGATACTGGTTCGCCACGCCCATCTCCTGATGAATGCCACTGACCCTTTATGATTTCTTCACAAGTACAGTAAAAGGTAGACACTCTAACATGAAGGGCTCTTTGCTAGACTATCTTTATTTTCAATATGAATCAGGAGCAAGGTTAAATATTTCACTTTGAGAGGGAGAGGTGTGGCGCAGCGGCCAGGGTGGCTGACTCCAGAGTGCAGGGCTCACAGTTCAATCCCCAGCACTGGAGGTAAATCAGCTCAGCATCATGTGACTCTGGGCAATAGCTCACTTAATCTCCCAGCACCTTGAGACCCTTACGGGTGATTAGTTCACGCTTTACAAATACCGGGTTTGTTTGATGTTTGACCCTCCCTCACATAATTTCAGTTCTGTCCTGTAGCGACATAAGGGAACAAGCACTGGTAAAACTAATAGTTCTGGCCCTACCAAGCGTAACATTCTTTTTTTACTTATTTCTTTTTCGCAAACATATGCAATAGATATTACACTTGTAGTGGTAAGCAAAAGTAATGGATAGACAGACTGGTTCAAAATAGTGTTGCAAGCACACAATTAAAATCCAGCCACCTGTATCAATTTGTTTCTGTGTCAGTGTTTTTATAAGCAGTCGTCTGATTGTCCCAATAGTACATTTTTCAGTGGTTTCCTGAAGAGTACATAATCTACCTGCCCCCTCATGTCTGAGGAGAATGAACTTCAGAGCTTTGGAACGTGAACAGCCATCAGTTTTTACCTTACTAATCTTGGTTGGCAGGTGGTTTATGTGTCGTCGAAACACATTTACTGGTTGAAATGCGCTGCTTGGACCGTTTCTCGATGTACCAAAGACCCTAGCTCCTGCGCACATTTTTTTTCATTGTACATAGGACTATTAAATTCATTCTAACTTCCACCATAAGTTTGTAGATTACTTTTAATGTGTTTTTGAAGTACCATTCCTTCCAAATAAGGCCAACCTTGCTGTCTGATTGATTATTGTAGCTCTTTGGGGCCCTTTTCATACAATACACCAGGAATCATGCTAAGCATATCTATTTATATATTATTTATTGCAAGCATTTACAAAGTGCAGACCGAGCAAGGAAATCAGCGGTAGGCTACACCATGCCTGAGAGATGACGAAGAGACGAGGAGAACCAGTCCCAAATATCACAACCTCAACAGTAAAGCAAAAGAGGAGCGAGAAAAGCAAGAAAAAACCCAAAACATTGCTGTACCTTGTTGGCGGGAGGCCTGTCATGTTTTGCCAACAGAAGTGTGTGATCCTGGGATCTTTTCTAAGTGCCTGTATCCAATAGAAACCGCTTGCGCTGCATTCCTTTCTCAACCATAGTATCAAAGGAATCCCTCTGCATTCTAAGCCTGCTCTGGGAGGTCACCCTCTTCTCTCAACATTGCATTACAAAACATGAAAGCATGCTTGGATTAATTAGCAGCGCATTCTTTTGAAGACAATCAGAAAGCATTTAAAATGGAGTATCCTTGCTCTGCATTGAAAGACTATCCACACTGAACAGGGAGACTCAATGAAATTCTTTAGGTTCTAATTGGTTGAAACCCCCAGCAGTGGACGCTAATGCCTCTGACCGATATTCGAGGGTGTATGTATGCTTTTGCTTGGAATCCCTCCTTAAAGTGGACATTATGAAAGGTTTTAAAGCTTGTTTGAACTTCCCGCTCTGTCTGTACTAGACCGCGTGCCACAGGTGTGTTGTGCTTGAGGCATGGGACTTTCTCAGCAATGGTCATTCTTCCACTGTGGATAAAGCATGCATGTTCTTTTAATTTGATCCAGGAGCTCCCTAAATTGCCCAGCTGCTCTGTGTTTGAGTGCTACACTACTTGACATCGAAAATAAAAATAAACTTTCCACTACAGGGATTCGACCTCTCACTCTGTCGCCCCTTTAAAATGAAAATAGATGTATTATCTTGATTGCATTAGCAGTCAGGAGAGCAGCACTGTCTTCCAGGAAAACAGAAATGTAGAACGAGTAGTGAGGCATGACCACAATTATCAGAGTCACAAATCCAGTTATAACTGTTCACATTTTTTGAGGCACTTAAATAGCCCATTGTGCTGACCAGCACCATCTATGTGCTTGGCCAGCACACTGTATGGCTGAGACAAATAACAGTTTAATCAGCTCAAAACATCAAGCCAGCTAAATCTCCTAAAAGAGACTGCAGAGACGAGCGGCAATATTCACAGTCACACGGCACAATCGAGCAAACACTAAACACACAAATAACAAAGAGGGAATTTGCATGTCAGACATAGCCACACATTTTTTCGAGTGGCCCTAAGGCAGCCTTAGCTGGGTCGCCAACCTCATGTAATCCAAAAAAGCCTTATTACAAATCTACCCATATACACCCAGATAGAATGACTTTGAGTCAGTTCTCCTAAACATTTGGTCTGTTGCCTTCCATTCACATTTTTTGCACCCACCACAGTCCACAGAACGGGCAATTGGTCAGCACACTGCAGTCACTGGTTCTTGCCTGTGAGTGATGGCTTTGTCACTCATCATATAAGTACATCCACCTAAAAAGAAGTGCACTTCAGTGCCAGCGCAATACTTTACTCTGGCAATGCTTTATTTTATTCTATTCTTTATCCTTTGGATTTTATTTTTAGTCATGCTTGTACGTTTAAACTAAGTCCTCAGGTTGCAGCATTGCAAAGTCAATAGCAGCTTTTTTGTGGCAATAAAAATCACATTTTCCTGTAATCAGCATTAGAAGTTATTACACCTGCCTACAAGGACGTTCCCATACAGTTCTATTACGCTGATACCGATTTTTAAAAGTTTTTTGTAAGCATATGATTGCCACGTGTAGGTGGCGGCTTCTTTGTTTTCTTTTCTATATTTTGTATGAAAGGCTTGCAATAGCATTTTATAAAATAACCATTACATCAGCTTGGCAAGTTCATTCCTATTGGTTTCCCCAATGTTTGTTTGTCATTGCTTCAAGAGAAGTGTGGCTCACTGGTTAGATGAGGCAGACCTGGAAGCAGAGGTCAGCCCGGGACCAGGGTTCAATTCCCGGCCCGGCGGGGTCTTGAGTCCTAAAATGTCCACGGACTCGACAATTCTCCCTTCGGTGCCTACTCGATACACATGTTCACGCTCTGCGACTCTGGGCAATAGCTTGCTTAATCTCCACAATGGCCCATCGCGGTGGGATGCCTGGCTTTCACCTTGTGGATACCCTGCCGGGGTTATCTCACAGGGGAATACCAGGACGGGTTCCCTAAGCAAGCGCTTAGATACCGGGTCGGTGAGTTGCGCTATATAAATACATGTACATTTACATTTTTTCAAGAGTGCAAAGTACACATGGAGTAAACTGTTCAGAAGTTGCCAGTTACTCTGGCTTCACCAAAATCTCAGGGAGACAGAGTTCCACGTTACCCACCATGACTACAAGGCGACGCCCATGCTCACTTCAGAAAACAAACATTTTAATTAGAGAACCCAAACGTTTCGTTGCATAATCCACTAACACCTAAACTGCAGAACTTCACAGAGCCATGTTTGAAATTTAAAATGCATAAAAAGCAGCATGGTTTGCAATAAAAAAACACCCGCGATGAGATTTACAAAGAAGCTGTTGAAAAACACGGATGGACAGATGACTTATTCTAAGCAATGAAATCTGAAACATTGTCTACGATAACAAGGCAGAATACACATTGAAAGGGGAGAAGACCTGCTAATATTGACTCCCATCACATCACAACCCATGCACAATTGATGACAAGATGGCATACACTAGGTGATACTAACCAACAACAGCTTCAAAGTCACAGGCAAAACTATCAAGCTACTCCCATAGTCAGCATCTCAGTTTATACTCCCTTCCATCTCTTAGAGTAAATACTGACTGTTATCCAATTCATGCGCAACAGTTCTGGTGGCACTAGGCTGAACATTGGTGGTAAATTACAGTATTCACTTGGAATACTCCTCTGTAACCACTGATTGTCCTATTGTCCCATTAAAAGGCAACACAACTTCTAACAGTCATCCATTCTCCTCATTTTGTGTGTCAGGTCGCTATTAATTTGATGGTTTCTCTTAGTACTCTACTTCCTTTAAAGTTTGGCAATGAAGTGGAAGTGGAGCACGTTCTGCCCTGTCCCATCACCACATGCTGTTCCTTCCACCTTGTACAAAAAAGGCTGATTTCTCTGATTGCTGGCTCTTAGGAAAGAACAATGGCCAGGGTAAGGAGTGTGCAAGATGCCTCTCTTATGTTATTTCAAGGAAGAAGATAGGGCTGTTGCAGCACAATACACAATCAGTGTCATGACGGTCACTGAAGAAATTATGGCACCAACCACAGACAACACTGAATATCACCCCTTCCCCTCTTCACCCCTTTCTCATCCAAATTTCCAAATGAGAAAGGAAAAAAAGAGCTCCACACTCAAAGACATTTTGTTTACCAGGTTAGTGAGCCTAGCTCTAGGTCATACTCAAACTATGCTGCAGATGTTCACTCACTGCCAAAGAGAAGGTGTGCAGAACATCCAAGGTGATGGAACATGCCAGGGGCTGTAATGCAACTTTCTTTTCCTTCACATAAAGGTCACCACATCTCCATTCTACCACTGACCACATGATCGGGTGGCATCTCAAATAATCCTATTGCCTCATTCCAATTTTATTGTAACTTATGCAGGATACAGAAGATCCCTGAGCAGTAGTGATACTTCCCAAAGCGTGCCACTAAGGCATAAAAATGAAGACCACCGTGCTACAGAAAAGTTTGATGTCACTGCTCTCTCTTTCCATTTTACCATTTTCACCTTTACCTACTCACAATGCCAATTTTCTTGTCATTTTCTGTTTTCTAGTTGTAAACCCTATTATCCACTATATATACCACCACTATACATCTCCTCCATAACTTAGCTTTGTAAATGTGGTTTTACTACTTTGTCCCACATTGAAGTTTAGTTACGCGTTTTCTTATAATGGTATGGACAATCTAATCATGATAGAACTCTATGATGTGTAGAATTGTTTCCTTTTTATAAATGATAAAGTCTATTTGCTGACAGTCAGATGTTGATCAGCCTTTTGAAGACAAGTAATATATCCTTGCATGCTTACACACATGTGCAACTCATTTTCCAAACCGTGTAAATTCACAATGCTACAAGCTAACATTGTAAGTGAGCAGAATCCTTTTGAAATCAGGCAATCAGTGTTAGGACAGTGCTAATGTATGTACTGGTAAATTACACAATTTTTGTAAGGTTGTTTTGTTATTGTGGTGACAATCTAGTTGTTGCAAGCATGAGGCAAAATAGAGAAATGCACATGGGTATCATATGTTAAGGGTTGCTGAGATGCATCCTGGATAATGAGAATGAAGTTCAAGTTGCCTGTGTCTCAAAGAGAAGGAGTGTGACAAATTTGATTAGTAAAATTTACCCAGGTACAATTGTGGTTTGTATTTGGTCCATAGCCTGTTCTTTATAATATTGAGTTTAGTCACGGACAGACAAAGACAAGCTTATCTGGGCCCAACCATGCCAGACCGCACCTAGTGCCAGGATTCCTGGTCCTCCCAACTGCCACCACAACACCTCCAAGGAGCTCCTAGCCCTGGACCCTGGGTGCTGCAACAACAGCTGCTTCACATACTATCCACGATCAATGAAAGGACCCTTGACCTGCAACCTCTGCCACTTCTCCTGCTACACAGGTCCCCCTGCTCTAACTTGAACCCACACCTCTACTACTCGGAAAGCCACAGACAACCCTGCACCGCTCCATTGCATCCTGCTCAATGCCCGCTCCCTCTGCAAACATGCCACAGAAATCGGGAACACCATCACCACCCACTCCTCATTGCCTTAAGTCATAAGATTATATTAAGTAAACATATCACCCAAGGCTCTCAAACCAATAGCGAAAACCGGTGAAGGGGAAGACAACTGACAGGAGGAGGAGACAGGTCAAAAGACCTTCATCACTAAAACGTGGATCAACCCATTCTCGAACCCAGACATCGCCACCACCAGGCCGCACTAACAAATACAGCGGGGACATCGCCATTATCTTCAAGGAAAGCATCCGATGCACAGTCACCAACGATGACCCAGCACCTCTAATGGAACATCTCAACGTCCAACTACACACTGATGCTAAGACCAAGATAAGAGGCACTCTTGCCTACAGAACTCCAGGACCCCGACCACCCTACTGCGACGCCATCTCCAACCTCATCAGCCCCCCTTGCCATTGATTCACTCCACTACATCCTGCTCTGCAACCTCAACTTCCACCCCTCCCAAGAACTCTGCGACATCCTCTCAGACTACTTCCACAGCCACCATCTGCAAGAATTCTGACACTCAACACTCCACCATCTGCCTCGACAACCTTGAGCTACCAGCAAACTCCAGCGGAATGATAACCACCTGGTCTCAGCTCACCACCCAGACCACCACAGTGATCCCTGCCCCCAACACCTTTTCAATCTGGGAGCCAACCTAATCAGCTCAGAACTCACCAGCATCCTCAACACCTCCATCTCTACAGCAACCTTCCCAAAGGTATGGAAATATGCAGAGGTCAGACCCCTCCTAAAGACGCCCTCTGCAATTCCCACCGACCTGAAAAACTACTGGCTGATCTCCCTGCTCCACTACCCAGCCATAGTTCTCAAGAAAGCCATCAACTAACAGCTCACTGAATACCTGGAACATAACCACCTACTCAACACCTCATAATCAGAAATCTGTGCCAACCACAGCTCTGAGACAGCACTGATCGCCGCCACAGACGACATCAGAACTCTCCCCGACCGTGGAGAGATGGTGGCCTTGATCTTCCTTAACCTCTCTGCTGTGTTTGACACTGTCCCCAGCACGCTTTCATCAACAGGCTCCATAACATCGTCAAACACCAGGATGCCCTCCAGTGGATAGCTTCTTCCCTTTCAGGACGCGCACAGAGAAACCGACTGCCTCCCTTCTCCTCTGCACCCAAGAACATCATTTGTGGCATACCCCAAGGATCATTGCTCAGCCCCACCCTGTTCAACATCTACATGACACCCCTAACAGATGTCATCAGAGTCCATGGACTCAACATAACTTCTGTCGCTGATGACACTCATCGTATCCTTTTGCTCACCAACAATCCCTCCACTACCAAAACAAGCTTTTGGCAATGCCATGACCAATGTGGTTAAATGGATGAGAGGCAGCTGCCTCAAACCAAACTCTGACAAAACTAAATCTTTGGAAGCAACACCTACGTATGAGATCACAGCTGATGGCTGGCCGAACTCAGACTGACAACTACTCAGACTATGCACGCAACCTCAGCATCATACTGGACAGCCAACTCACCATGAAATGACACATCAAAACAGTCACCTCCTCCTGCTTCCACACGCTCTGCATGCTCTTTAGACTCTTCAGGTGGATCCCCATCAACACCAGGAAGACCGTGACGCAGACCCTCATCACCAGCTGCATCAACTATGGCATTGCTCTCTATGCCAAAATCTGCACCCAGCTCCTCAAAAGTCTTCAGACCATATAAACACCAGAGCCAGACTCATCATGGATCATCATCACCACTCACCTCAGAAACCTCCACTGGTTACCGGTCCAGGAAAGATGCCAGTTCAAGATCCTCATGCATGCATACAGAGCGCTCTACGACCAATGACCATCTTACAGCAGCCATCGACTGAACTGCCACTGGCCCACAAGATACCTGCGCTCCACATCCATTCCTCTCGCACACACCCCTCACATCCATCACAGCTGCAGCGGGGGTCGCTCCTTCTCCTTCATCGTGGTGTTGCAGCCAAGTCCAGTAACGGCTTTCCTCTCCACCTCAGAACAGAACCCTGACTGGGAGACTTCAGAAGAAGCTCAAGACCTGGCTCTTCGATGCAGGAACGGCACCCTCAGCACCCAGATACTCATAGGGGTAACAGTGCTATGCTATACAAAAGCTGCTCAGAAGCCAATTGTACATAGGTTGTGCTTTGCTATGGGCATATCCAAAATTGAACTGTATGTACACAGTGCACAATTATCGTTTCAACAGTTATATACTTGAATTCCACACTTTTTGAATGGTTACACTGCCAAATTGGTGGTGGCAGATGGTGAGGTTAGAGGGGACTGGAGGTTGGAACCCCTGACATGAAGAGCAGGAGGTTTTGGAAGCAAATATAGGGAGAAGATGGGTATGGAGAGATGAAGAAATCAAAAGTTTATTTCTTTATTTTGCCTGCTTCGCATAGCAGTGTTGTGAAACATCCCCTTTGGAGCTCTTAGCTACAATGTTGGAATGACCACAAAAACCAATAGCATTACAGTGGCACAAGAGTGAGACTTGCACATCAGTTGTGTAAGAGCTCGCATTCCACGCGCTCTCAGGTATTCTGGATTGACACAATTTCCTGAGGCGTGGAGATAGAAACAAAGCTTTGCATGCCCATCTCTCTCTGTTGCCCATAAGCCTACCTATGTTAGCTTCTAGGAACCAAAAGGTATTTCTGTCTTTCTGTTGTCATTCTCTTCTCGGCCGCTCTTATTTTATCACCTTACATCCCCCACTCCATAGTGTTAGCTGCTCCACATTTGCCCTTTGATGTTTGGCCACTGCTGGGAGGAAAGCTCAAGGCTTTTCACCTTCTACCCACTGCTGTCAAATTAAAGGCAATTGCAGTTGTGACGATGGGCTCTCACACCTTGAATCCTACCAGATGTGGGAAGAACACTCACCAGAACAATCTACTGCAGTATAGCAAGGTTTGATAGGAAGATGGACTTAATGGTAAAAGCCTCTTTGAACCCAATTGTCCCTCCCTTTCTCAGCTCCCTCCTACCCCAAGTAAGTCAAAATCTTTGTGGTACAGCATAAAGTGTTGTGGTTCCCTTAAGCAATGCATTTTCTCTTTTGTAGTTCAAATGGTTGGGCATTTTATGTTGTACGGTCATGTTGTTATGTTGCTGTTATGCTGTTCCTGTACTATTTGCATACCCTATGTCGTAATAATGAATAATTTATTTTTAGTATGCTTATGGTCGTGGTATTTCTAAGATCCTGAATTAACTAGCAACTAATTTCTTTTTTTAAATATTTTTTTGTCTAGTTCGCAAGAAACGTTACAATGTCTGGACATCCATGATACAAATGACATTCATTAAACACCTAAACATACACCCCTAAATAAGAAAACAGAACTACTCCCGTTTAATTTTGAAGCACCGGTTAATGAAAATAACTTTTAATTTAATCAACATTATTGAACACGGATCTTAAATATTTTCCCAATATGTTGTTTTTTCAAAGAACTAACAATGTGTCCCAGAATGTTACATGCAACAATGTGCCAGGACAAAAAAACAAGAGAAGCCAAATCTTTCTTGTTGTCGGATTCCCCGGAATGACCCATTACGTACTCGGGATACATACACCCCTAATCTAATTTTGAGAAAGAGCTACCCAGAACCAATATCATGATCATGCCAGATGTGGTTAGATAACTTTAATTCGTTTCATCATTAGTTAATATTTCGTCTGTAGAAGCAGCCCTAACTTTTCCTCTGACAGTGTAAAGCTCTATGCATGCGTTAAAAAACTCACACCTATTTTAGACATATGCAAAATCTGTCCAAATAAAATGTTCCATTGAGTTTCATTGCACATAAAACAGCTGTAATAATCTAAGGAACCATACCAAATACTTCTATTCTTGTTCAGAGCTCTACCAAAAAGGCCGTACCCTCTATTGTTGGTTTGGTCTTAATATACAAAGATCTACTAAAGAACATGGATGATTTACATGCAACCAATCGTTAATTACATTTAATGCCATTAAGTCAAGCACTCATATGGCAAACCGCAATGTAAAGGGAAGCAGACCTAATAAGCTACCTACATATTTCACCCTCTCTCATGCTAAACCCAATAGGGCATTCTCACCTCAGATCTGAAAGTTATCAATGGCATCACCTTGCCCTCATATGCCGTGAGCAAAGGTATCATTTGAAAGTCCCTAAATGTGGAACCAAATTTGGACCAACATTTCCTGACAGCAGCGACAGAACCACATAGGGTGTCACCATGTTTCTACCACTTCATTGACAGACCAAGTGGCAGCCTAAATATCTGAATGAGTTGAATCTCTCATTCATTTTTAAATAATGGACTGTTCATATTTCCGTGTATGGTGCTTACCGCTACGTGTATGTGTAGGTGGTGTGTATGTTGGATTTTCATTTGTTAGGGAACAGCCAGGTTGTTGCTGCCTTCATGAATTTCTGGTAAGCTTGAATGTTTGTTATCTTTACAGGGAGAAAGTTCAGGATTTAACTTCCTGAACTAATAAGGAGCATCAAGAGATGGACGTCTTCTTGAAGGGAGCGATGGTCAGAAGTGGGTGCCAAGTGTTCAGCATAGGATGGTCTTCAGCATATATCCTGAAGCTTTACGTGAATAAAATATAGTCCAGTGTACAATGCAGAGTGTTTTGAGGAGGAACATCAGGTCATGGGTAGACAGTGGAGGGATTTTGGAGACACAGGTGTTTCTAGTTGCTGGGCTTCTAATGAATACACCACTTGTAGTCATCACATCCAGTAGAGGGGTGCTTCCAGCTAAAGTCAGTTTGTGTAGTCCTGATATAACGGAACCAGGGTGATGGGGGTTTATTTCCTTTTTTCGGAAAGCCCAAATGCCAGAAAATGTATTGAAGCATTTACCTAGCGAACAAAGTGCTTCTGGTAACCACGTTCTCTTGAGAGGCAAGTGGGATGTTGAAGTCCGCAATTACTCCCAAGTTTCTTATGAGAGCTGCAGTTGGGAAGCACCCTGTTCCTGGGGCCAGATGGCAATATTCTAACCCATTTTGTGCAGGTCAGAATCTTGGTTTGGGATGATTTGAATTTTAGATGGGTGTTTAGCATCCAGTTGTCCATGGCCTAGAGGTAATGGTCTACGCCAGATGAGTCTAGGCCTGTCTGGTTTATCAGCATGAGGATTAGCTGGATGGTCTTGTTGGTATAGTTGAAGCAAGTTAAAATGAAGGACTTGATAAGGGCAATCCATTGTCTAAGGTAAGCATTGAAGAGCATTGGAAAGGAAATAGAGCCTTGTGGCATTCCATAGTCAATGCAGATTATAGCTGAAAAGTAAAAGGGGAGAAAAAAGATGCTTAATTTGTCAGACAGGTACTATGAAATCTATTCCCCTGAACAGTAATATGATCTAGCGTCCGCCTCAGAGCGGTGATGTACTGTATCAAAGGGGGAGGGGACAGACACATCGAGAAGTAATAAGTGCACCGTGGTGAACTGTGGTACAGATGAGGTTTTGATGCAGTATCTTATAATGTGGCTTGTTTTTGGTTTGGTGTTGTATGACATCTGTGACAATGTGTAGAACTGTACATGTTGTTTAATGTGTCTTAGTGTGGCATGCTATCAAATGAATCTGCTGGGTTTGCAGTGGCTTGGTGTTCTTGTGTGATCCTGTGGTTCGACACAGTATGAATTATGAGAGGAATGCTAAAGTGTGCCTGCCGGGGTCATGTTCTTATACTGGCATGCAATATATGTTATGTATTAGACTGTCAAATCTGAGACAAGAACCTTAGTCTGCTACATTTCATTTATTACACATACTGCAGATTTTAGAATTGTAATTTTTGAAAAATCTCTTTCTGATTTAAGCACTTAAAATATCATATTCATAGTCTCGCTTAGGCAAAAATGAACAAAATGCATATATAAAAGCCCGGAAAAGCTGATAACCTGATTACAGCTATTGCCAATATATGTCTCCCGAGCTCCCAGACATTATGCATAAGTGCCTGTATGGAAAATACTCAGCAAATAATGCAGTGAGATCCTTGAGCTAATGCATTCATATGTTGAAAGCATGTTAATCAAAGACCAGGAGAATCATATTTGTTCTAATGTGCTCCGATGGTGTTATGAAGATGGGCTTTTAAGGGGCTGCCTCTCCCCAACATCACTGGTTTCTCAAAATGTGAAAGAGACATAATGATAGTATAAACATATTCTCTTGTGTCAGGCACAGCATATATAAAGCCCTTTATGTCTTTCAATGGATGTACTGCTCTCTGGGGTGGAAGCGCTGATGGCTGGACTTCAAAACAGAAACACTGTTGAGTTTTAGTTCCTCTACAGACTGAATCGGCCACTCAAACTTTATTGGAAATGGACCATTGGCGCGCACCTATGGTGGATACTGTTGTATTGGTGAGGATAAAACTGTTTCAAACGTGCATGCAGACAAAACTAGAAGATGTCCTTACACATTCTACAGGCTGTGCCATGTAGAGTGTTGCAATACCTATGAAGGGAGCTTTAACTGACAAAGACACTAAAATTCCTCTGAAGTACAGTAATTTTAAACAAAAATCAGCAGAACAGCAACAATGGGAGGCATTTTGCTTGGTTAACTAGCCTTCCTTGCACAAAGGCAGAGTAAATGTGATTATTTGTGGCACAGTAAAACTATACATTTTCGCTTGCTCACTTATTCTGATGGAGTAAACCGAGACAGTGAAATATCAATTTTTTCCCACTTGCTTTCGTTACATATTTTGGGCACAATTATTCTTTTGACAGACGTTTCATAGAAATAGTACTGATGGGAAGCTCTGACTCGCATAACTACTCAGAAGTACTAAGTTGTTTCTATTTCCACACGGTGAAAGGACTGTGATACTCCTTTTGTGGTAATGTTATCCGAAAGTGTATTTGCAATGTGAAACTTTTTTCACTTTGTGGGGTCACTGCCTCTTCTTTCCCAGGTTGAAACAGATGTACTTCTTACTTTGACTGGAATAAGTCTCTGCCCGATACCGACAAGTCAAACGTAGAGAAGAATCTTAGTAAATGCCAACAAACCTGCAGTTTTGGGAGTACTCCCATATTCTTGCAAGTTTACGCACCCCTGAAGACTCACAAATCTACGCTGTGAGCATGATGAGAATTTGCTTGTGATCATATCCTATTTTCGAATCCAAAAACCACCAATACTGATTCTGTGAATCAGAAATAGGCTGTTGTTTTCCTAAAAATACAAATGTGTGCACCTAAGTTCAAATAAGGTGCACAAATACCCTTCAGAATCATACCCTTGTAGAGTATATATTGTGCTAACAGAGGTAGCAACTAATTCGTTCAAGCTTAAATAAGTGTTATAAATTCATATAAAT
Source organism: Lissotriton vulgaris (assembly GCF_964263255.1). Classification (NCBI taxonomy): domain Eukaryota; kingdom Metazoa; phylum Chordata; class Amphibia; order Caudata; family Salamandridae; genus Lissotriton; species Lissotriton vulgaris. The sequence continues at coordinate 175,570,003 of NC_141700.1, read as the reverse complement.
ATATCACAAGGGTAATGGAAGGTTTCAGCCAACCAATATGTATATAACAAGGTATAGTGAAGTCTTTTTAGGACAACATATAGGTGCTAGTATGGAATAGTCAGAGACTTGGTCATGTGAAACAATGAAGCCACTTAAGCAGAAGTTTATGAAGACTAAGTGGATGAATTTAAATAAAAATCAGATCGGAATTATAGTTGGAAGAATATTTAAAGGATCTTTAAACTATTTTCAGTATTGTCTTTACAGAAGAGCTAAATCAGTTCATGATAAATGTGTTCTTGAAATGTTTAGAAGTCTAGAGCGAGGAATTATGAGAAGACATCACTGAAGGTAAACGGAAAAGATCTCTGGTTCATGAACCAATAATATATATTGCAGGGACATTCCTCACAGGAAAGAGTTTGTCTCCAGCTACAGTGGACTCCTGCAAAAACTACTTGACACAGACATTAATTTTAAATGCACAAATGACAGGTTGGAAACTGCTTGCTCATACTGAGCAGCTAAGTTCAAATTTCTGAATGGAAATGTTTGAGAGAATGGCATGTATTACTGGCAATGAGATCATCATAAATAATAAAGAAATTATTTTGAAAGATTGCATGGAAATAGACACATTTAGCATGGTACGTCATTATGGAGTAGCAAAGGCTTAAACAAAAGCCAAACACATCAGTCTTTGAAGTTGATGAATAGGTTTATCGATCCCCTATATTTGCAATATTGAAGAAAGTTCATTTTATGATCAGAATAAAGTGTGGGTCATCTTCTTATACTCATATGACTAATGTCAATGTAGGGTTGACATGATTGTCATTATGCTAATAAGATGATTTATTCTATTAACCTTTCTTAAGGAAATTAAAAAGAGTCCACCCTATGCTTGTAGAATATTTTGTAAGGTCTACTACTATACAGGGAAATAAGATTTCTTATATTATCTCTAGTTGATCAATATCTTGATTGAGTAATGAGTTGTTGACTATTTTGTCAATTACAAAATTCAAATAAATATAATAGAAAAAATAAAGACACTTTATAAAATTACACTATTTATATTGTTGGAGTATTCAATACTGGGAACAGAAAGGTATCTCTGAAGTGTAAACTCCTTTGGACAGCAAGTACAAATCTGCAGACACCGCTAGAGTGGCAGAAACGGTATGGATGCACAGACTTTGTCAAGGCTGCTGGTGTCAAGCCTAAACATTTCCACACACAGATCCCGATATTGTGACAGACTTAAATATGTAGATCCTCAAAGGTATGCTCAAAATCTGCTATGAATGTAGACTCCACCTAGAAGCAGTAAATATATATAAGGCAGTGTTACAACTATAAATACAGGTATCCCAGGGAGTGGTTGTGTTAAACATACATGTCTGAGGGGTGCACCTGGAAATAAGCTTTGGTGAAAGCACAGGTCCTGGAAGTGGATGTTTGTAGGACTGTACTTGTTTTGCACTGAGTGGTAGTAGCTAGAAAAACAATTTAATTAGGTATGTGTGTCATTAAAAATGTACTGATCCTGTCCTCATAGAAGGCATTGACTAGGGCTGAATTCACAATTCAGAAGCTTAGTTTTAGTAAGCCCCATACCTAGAACTTTAGAGAAGGTAAAGATATCCATGCTTTCAACAGATATGCACAGACCTCAACCCAAAGAAGGATTTGAGCCTTTAGAGGATGATGGAACAAGGAATCCACACCCCTAGCTTGATAAGAAGCTGGAAAAGTGTAAGTCCAACGTGGGTGTCAGTACATAGGATGTTATGCGTCTTTATACTCTATAAATGTCATCTAAATACTTTTAGCTGTGAACATGTTTGCTAAATCTCTTAGATCCAGCGAGCACTTGAAAATCCACTGAACACGTTTGTTTCTTTGAGAAAGGAGCAGGGAGCAAATTATTCAATATCATTCAGAAAGTGTGCATTAAACTGCATGTATTTTTTGTTGTATCTCTTTAGGAACCTGGCCCTGAATTAATGTGAGGTTTCGAATTATGACTTGTAACCTGCTGACTGCCTCACAAGTACCGACTGTTTGATATTGTATGAACACATAAGGATTCCTTGGGCAATGCTAGCATGGAAAGTCTGGGCAGTATCCACACAGGGAGCTGAACCTATGTATGCTCAGTCACAACTCTAAAACTTCTATATATAGAATAAAGATTGTATCAAATAAGACTTTTAGCACTGCAGCTATCCCAATCCATAAAGTGCTCAGCCTTTCATTCTTGATGAGGATCCTGAGTGTGTATATGGAGCTTCATGTGTGGGAGGCAAAACAAATCCTGTTTAAGAGTAACAACTATTGGTATAATACTATATGTAATAAAAAGTAGCATTGTTTGTGCAATGTAACTTATGACAGTATTTTCTGGTGATGGGCACTACCTCTGGCACAATAACTCTGATGCATTATTTTATATTAGAGTGTAATTTCCTGTGCTGCTTTCATTTCTGCATCTGGCCTGAGTAAAGCTCTTATGCTCAATAGGCAAAACAATCCTAGTTTATTGACTATGGTTTGAAGCAAAACACAGATTTGATATATATGTAGTTCATGGTGCATTTGTAGACTCCATTGCTAACCTACTGGGACATCTGGGAAGCAAGGCAGTTTGATGCTTCAACAGTTGGAGCTACACAAAACAATGCAGCATCTTGTCTAGTGCTACTTTGAGGATGTCAATGAGAAGATCATACATGTAAATTTGTGATTTTTGGAGACTAAAAGGGTGTACCTGATTAAGGTGCTCCAGAATGCACAGTTTACTTGCTTTACTAAAGGATAAGACTTCAAGTTTAGTTTTAGTGCCAGGAAATGTGGTAGAAACAGACAGTCACTTGCATTAGGTACATTGATGTAGCTTTTGTAAGTGAAGCCAGTGATATGATCTCTCACTTATAAAGTGAACATGGATGAAAGCAATTGTTATGCTATGTTAAGGATTCCAGTCAATTGGTTGCAAGTGTTTGCTTTACAGAGGCGTGATGTAGTGAGCATGGTTGATTCTGCTATTCAGGCAAAATATTAGTGCCCAGTTTCAGTGGTTGCGTTATGAATTATTCTTGAGTGAAGTAGATACCAAAGAGGAACCTAAAGCAAGTAGAAAGTGTACACTATATATAGAGCAACAGAGACGTTCATCTTGGGTATGAGTTCATGTGTGTCCTTTTTACTCAAGACTCTTGTTTGCGGTAGGTGCATGTGCATGAGTCTGTCTATCCATTAAGTAAAAACACTACCCATGGCTGGTTGAAGACAAAAGCAATGTCTCCTGTGAATGTGGAATGGATTTGTGTGATAATCTCCAGCGCACACAATTAGTTTGTCCTTTGTACTTACAAGTAAGAATATTATATTTAAGACAAGTATATGTTAAAAGAAGATCACGCCTATTTGCATTGACCTAGGGTTGTTACTCAAAATGGCATCCATCGGTCCTTGCCAACAATCTAGCGAAAGTCCTTAGTTAGATCATTTGGGAAAAGCAAGTGGGTGGAATTCACCCACACCTGTAAAATATTATGGAGCCCTGACAGGGGTAAGTAATTATAATTAAGGGATTATGCTGTCTATAAAACTAGTGCAATCTGTTGATTACACATTTCTTTTTTTAATTTGTGCATTTTTATTACGTCCAATTTAAAGCGTGTAGTTTTTATTGCACTTGTATGCATTAATTAACATTTTCATAAACTAGAATTAGTAGGTACAACGCATAAACAGTGAGTCCAAGATACCTTTTGCTGGACTAAGTCTCCATTATCCTGCTGCGATAAACCAAATTCGGTAAAAATATGAAGTCGCTTATTCAGAGCAGATGAAGAACAGTTTACAGTGGAGGATTTGTCTCTCACAACACTTCAGGGAGTTCTGAACTTTGCTGCCTCCTTTTTATGTAGTTTGGAATAACAAAACAAAGACACACCTGGCCTGAAATCCCTCAGTTGGTCTCTGTCACAAGTAAGAGTGAAATCCATGATTGTGTACATAGAACATACACGGTCCACAGTCATTAACTGAACTACCTCACAAAACTGTTTCTGTACCTCCCAATCAAAAACCAAATTCTTCTAACAGACTTCTTATGACATCCCATATAACCAGATACCCAAACTATGGTGGCTGAGCTTTGCAGGTCCAGGGATTCTCCATGAAGAACATCTTCCTCCTACATCTGACACTGGCTTTCAGTTTTCCCCATCCCCTGACTTCAAAGCCCACGTTTTTCACATGTTCCAGGGTGGCTCCCATTTCTTCAGGCTCTCAGGATCTATACCTTTTTATTCTTTTTCATCTTCAGAGACACATGTTTGGCAAATGTCTTCACTATGCACTATCCATACTTAACGTATTACCAATTGTAGACCGCAAGGGTTTGCAGCGCACAATCCGGCCAACTGCCAGCCGCCTGATGCTCCTGCGTGTGAAATGCTGTGAGATAAACACTGGATAGTCAGCAGGCGCGCAACACCCATTGGGCTCACGGGGCTTCAGCCCCCAACCCCCCCCCCCCCCCCCCCCCCATCGTGTGTGTCAGCCCGGGCTGAGACAGCTTCGTGGGCTGGCGACCATCTAATTGCAGCCGCACCCGAGTACTTAGCGGGTCTTTAAAAGAACATTTACTTTTAAATGAGGCTCTTGTTGTGTTTTCACCCCTTCTTACAGCCACTCTGTCTATGGTTGGAAGAAGTAGCCCCCCAGAAATATTTTTCAGCCCCCCCTGAAATTTGGCTCTAGTTGCCCGCCTGATAGTCAGTAGTGCTTTTGAAAACGCCTCCATAAAAATAAATGAATAATTGCCCTGTTGGTTTAGGTGGGCAAGGAGTTGGCAAGCTGAACATGGATGGGCGGGATCAGGCCAGAATTATTTATACCACGTTATTTATGGACCATCCACAATATCGAGACCAACATTCTGTACTTGCATTTTTTGTCCACTCATTGTTAAGAAAGCAAAATGTCAAACATCATCTAGCAACGAGGATAATGGATGCATCTACGATGGAGGGGGATGGGAGGAGCGGGTATGAATGAACTGACCTTCTCAGAGCATGTGAGCCAGGTAGGTGCTAGAATCACATAGGGTAGCAGCTATGGAAACACACAATGGGTCGAGAAAAACAGCTGTAAAAGCTTTGTGAGATGGCAGTGTGAAAGAAGAACTTAACTATGAGCTGCTCCTATAGGAGGTATTAGCAGCAGGTATGCACAAAGTCTACAGGCCAACAGCCTGAAATATACAGACCATTGAGGAGGAAACATCAAGCAATACACTGAACCTCAAAAAGGCAACATTGAAGAATGCAAAAAACTTTCAGACCACGAAATATAAGAACGCATAAACCCAGCAGAGAGTAATAACTAGCAATAACAAGAACCTGCAAAATAAATAAGCTAGAAAGGCACACCATTCACACAACTGCAGTTAGGAATGTGTAGACTGTGGATAAAGGAACAATGAAAGGACCAAAAATAGGTTGGAGACTAAGAACTGACAGACCTTTAAAGCTAGGAAGGCGAGGACCTGCCAAGGTGAAAGATCTGTGAATATGCACATTAGAACCAGCACAGACCCACAGACCAAGGGAGAATGCACTGAGCGCAAAGAGGGTGAAGGCTAGGTATATATTCATTCCAAATATGGTGCTTTCTGGACATATATACAACCCACAGAGGGCAGAGGTTTAGCGTGCTCAGTGCAACAACTGGGAATGAGCACATGTGGAAACTAGGAAAGCAGAGGAACTTCAGAGAGCAACTACTTGGTTTGCACGGAGCTGCTCATGAGCTGATGCTCGCAATCCTGTACAAAGGCCTTCGAAAGACCAGCAGTCATCACTGTAATGCGTAATGATCCGCAAGACCCCGCTGGAGGAAGATCTTTCTCCTACCTCGCCGTGAAGACATGGAACTCCCTGCCTCTGCATCTCAGACAATCACCATCACTGCCTCAATTTAGGAACCTCGAGACCTGGCTCTTCGACTGAACTGCAGAACCCCCCTCCCTCCTCTCCACTCCAGCACCTTAAGACCTTAATGGGTGATTAGTCGCGCTTAAAAAAACCCTGTTGATTTGATTGATTGAGTGGTCTGGAGCTGGCAAAGGCCAAAGCCATGCTCGAGCTGCAACTAAGAAATCAGACAGGCCTAGACAAGGCCAACAGTAATACAAGGTCCATGTGTTGGGCTGCAGCTAAGAATACTGTGTACAGCCATAGACAAGGTCTGCTGCAAACACTTCAAAGCATGAAGCATGCAGTAACCTGCAGATGGGAATGCACAAATCCAGCAATGAACTAAAATTAGGTACCTGGTAGACAGTCCTAGACCGACCAATAGTTAGAAATGTTTGCATAGAGAGCATGTATTCTTCTATGACTGGGAATGTGCAATCCCAGCAGTGCATTGCAGCTAGGAAAACTGTACACAAGTCTATACAGGCCAACAGAACTGTGATGCGTAAACCATGCAGCGAGCTGCAGCTAAGAATACTCTACACGGGCCTAAAAGAGGTGAACAATTGGCATGAAACACGTGATCAGCTACAGGCTGGAATGCACAAATTGTGTAATGAGATGCATATGAGAATGCTGTACACTGGCCTAGAAAGGCCTACATTTTCCAATGTAAGGCACTGCCTTTGCATTGGGCTATAGTTGAGAACAACACGTGTCAGGCAGTATTTGATAGTCGGAACCGTTGTATTACTTTGTCAAAGTGTTTCCAAAGCACCAAGAAAAAACATTATTTTGCTAAATGCAGATTTTGTTTGGCATGTTTACCTTTATGCATTTTGTAAAGTTTAACTTCTGGTTCATGAAGTAAATTCAATGTTTCAGTAATATTCTGCCAATGCTACTGGTCACAGTGGAGCTACAGCTCTACATATGATGTTAACTCACTTAATGCAGCATTTCTCATTATATATAAAGTAGCAAAAATAATAGAAAGTTTTCACAAGTTGGAGTTTTCAAAATTCAGGTTACTCATTAGACTCGAGCATCTCTACTCAAAAGAGTACAGTAGTTAACATTCAAAGCACTGCATGGACCACTAGTGTAAAAAAAAGATAACCTCAACAAAGAAGAAAGAAAATATAAGACAGCCATGTAAACCAAAGTGTGGTTTACAAAGAACACCCGGACAATTGCATCCAAATGCCAAGGGACTCTGACTGTTGTCAAGGCTTTCATCGCTCCTGTGTGTATCTACCACGATGCATCATGTTCTGGAATGTCCCTCCCACGTCAGAGGTCATTGAGGACTGGCCCGCACAATGAAAGTCTTATACTATTGTCAAAATGACTCAAGATTTGTACAATTGAAATATTGTTTCAAATCAATTTTCCCAAAACAGGTCACCTGATCCCAGATGAATCTCAAAGCCTTTGGAAGGTTACTTCTAGATATCCGTCTGAGGCGGGTACAATGAGATGAGCTGAATTAATATGTTTTCACATTCACTCACCAAGATTCATGGAGAACAACTGAAATACTTCCCACGACATTTGCAAATAAAATGATTCATCTTTGACTTTGCTCAATTGTTAGGAACAATTTAAAGCGAGCAAACATACTCGACAGACCAGTGTAGTGCACGGTTCATCTTTACAACTGTTTTTTCAAGGTTCTACTTAATACTGAAATGTGTCTAAAATATATTCTGAGTGTTCCACCACGATATTGAAGTTTTCATATCCACCTCCACTTATACTGACTCTAAATGATCAACTATCAACTTATTGTCAAGGTAAGCACATATGGAGTTAAGAATAGTAAAGCAATCCTTCTCCACATATGCTTACCTTGATGATGTGTTGGTAGTTGATATTATGGAGTCAATATACGGGCAGATCGTTTTATTGACTTCGATATTGTGATCAATAACCATCTTTCTGCATTTTAAGTGTGTCAGGGTCTTTAAAGCATTGGCCACTTGAGTACTGAGGGCTTATTTAGAACTCAGAGGTACTCTCTGCCAAACTGAAGGTTTGTCCGTCTCATTTACAGTTGGTGGAACTTAAGTATGTCAAAGACAGAGCCTACTCCGGCTCCTTCGCTGAAGTACCCCTCCCACAGCCCGATGGAGTATGGAGGTTCATGTCCACCCGATTTAGAGTGGAAGGTGTTATTTGTTTTCTTCACTGTTCATTAAAAAAAGTTAATAAACACTGCAGAAAACAAATCCTATGGGGTGGGGGCCATTAGTTTTACCTTTTCAAAAAACAAACTCCCGCTTTGAGAGTATGTTTTTGGAAAAAGTAAAACACTGTAAAAGTTTGACATGGAGCCCTTATGTTTGATGGAGCACCCGTCAAACTTTTATAACAATGACCGGCATTGCTGTGACAACTGTTCCTTCCAATGTTTAGAGTTTTCCACAGGGCTGGCGCACAACTCTAAATTTGGCAAGTAAAACTCTAAATTTGGCAAGTGTAGGATTCTTGGTATGGCAGTCAAAAAGTACTCCTCCATAATGCAGACTTACCACCACCCACTAAACTCTAAATCAGCCCCTGAGCTTTTGCTGACGGCATCACAGTAGAAAACTCTTACTCACATGGGGTGCAGAGTCCAAAGGGGGATGTGTCTACAGATGTGATGGCTTCAGGAAAAAAGCATTTGCATTGAAATCGGTCTCGCCACGGTGACCTTATATGTATTTAACTATGCAGCACATTAGCCTGAGTGCTGAAACATCTACTGTTCTTTAACATGGAGGGAATTAAGCACCAAACTGCGTGACATGCCAGGTAAGGGAACACATGGAGAGAAATATTGCCTTTCAGCTGGAAATGGTATAATCCAAAGCTCTGTTTTTAATATAAAATCAGGGCCTTCTGTGGTCATATCACTAAAAATACAAGATTTGAAAAAAATATTATTGTCTACGGGTGTTCGTGGAAGACAATTTCAATGGACTGGAATCTAGAGAATGGTAAAGTAATTCTGGTATTTGAATGACCTCTGCTGGTCGTTTTCTATCAAGACAGTTAAATAGAGGCAGTTGAACAGAATAAAAAGTCCCTAAGCGGAAGAAGACAAGTCCTAGGGCTCATCTCCAGAGCCTACAAAGTACATACACATATAAGTATATACTAAAGTATATACAAGAGGTCTCGAATGCTCGACCTAAAAACAGATCCACAAAATGGAGGACTTGAATAGAGACAACAAAAATCAGACTAAATGATCTTCTTCACATTGCTCATTTTCAAGCGAAAACTATGTATACACCATTTTATCAAGCAATACTGGGCGTAATATTTCTTCCTGTCTCGTTTATCCGTTCCATTTAAATTGATCTATGAAATTGCGAAGAAATCGCATTTACAGCTTAACCGCCTTAAGATACTGGACTTTAACACGTTGTCGTGCAACGTTTATTTTCTTTCTTCCAAAATAGCAGTAAACTTGTGACGTACCCTCCGTTCTTCAATTTCATTTTGCGTTCGTTTGTCTTTAGTACGGAATCATTATTTCACAGAAGAACACGTTTTACACAATCAAGTCACTGTTTCCACATCTAATTGCAAACCACGGCCACCTGGATAAATATACACGCCATTCTAGTCAGAGACATGTTCTTCCTCGAATAAATCGATGGGAGCTTTATGATAAGGGAAATAAAGAAACCGAACAAGTCGTTGCCCCGTATCGTAAGAAGGGTTACATGGACGCTCTATTACAATGCTTTTTTTTTTTTTATCTTTCAGCTTCTCAGTAAAACACATAACTTAAAATGAAATCAAATATTAAAAATGACAGCCTATATAAGTGCTGTGAGTAACTTCAGGTCACGAAGGGAGGGAAGCGCAGGCAAGTTGTCAGCCACTATCTGTCAGAGTGAATTAGAAACAATCAGGGCAGACTGAAAAGGAAGGTGATTGTTATTAAGCAGCCGGGCTGCGCGCGAGCTGCCCAGATGTGGCCATGCATATAAAGAACAGGAAGCAGCAGTTTAATTCAGGAAGTCCCAGGCAATAGGGCAGCACAGAGGATAAAAGTCCTTTGTCGCTAATAAGCTGGAAGTTACTTTGATAACAGCAGGGTTAGCCTCTGGAATAAAACGCATTTCTCTCCCCACCGTACGCCATTAATATCACAGAAGTGGCGTAGAGGCGGCAGGCTGCAGCGGGGCAGACCGCTGCCCTCGACTGTAACAGCGGCACGTCTGAGCTGGCATTATCAATTAAGTCTGCAGTTTATGAGAGCGGCTAAAGACGGCGTTGTCGTTAACTGCTTTATTACTGAATGCCCTATTTTCATCATGGCAGCTTACGCACTGCGCTCCGACGCACGGAGCACTTTTTTACGCACTGCTGTGTTCCAACTTTTGATTAAGCGCGCGGATTCCGAGAAAGAATATTGAGTAAAGGTTCACATTGCCTCAACAGTATGCTACCACTAACATAAGGCATATTCCTCTTATAATAAATGAAAAAACACACAATCCAGGTCAGACACATCCTGACTTGACGTGAGAATGTTTTTTTCTTCTTTTTACCTTCTGTAACCTCCTGCTTCAGTGTATTCTTATTTGCGCAAAATCGACCCTATTTGCTTAAACAGGGCCTCGACCACAAGTGCCCTGGTGTAGCTGTGAAATTTAGCGCCCGGATAAATATGATACCCTGGATGGAGATTGTTATATATCAGATGGTATAAATGGCGCGATTTATAAGTGTCCTGGTTAAATGGGCAATAACATGCAGATTTGAGTGCTTTCGAGACCACAATCTACACATCATCATCTTTTCCAGGCCTTTTTGCCCCCCTAAAAACTGTCGGGTTTGATCATCTGGTAACTGATTGCAATACAAGATTATATCAGATTTTATTTCATCAGCAATTCCCCGGTTGAATACAATTCAAATTATTTATAATTCAGGAATTCAAATGGGTGTCAAAATTTACTGAGACACTCTTAAACAAGGCCCTACACTGTCAACACGTAGAATTCTGGTTCCTTGAATGGGATTTGTTTTTGGAGATAGAAGACTACAAGTCTGACCTATGCAAATATGTATCTCTTCCTAGTCTATATAAGTATCCGTAATACACAGCATTACATACTATGAATGTGTCTTCTTGGTGAAGCTGAGGTTAGATGCGCGTCAATCCATAATGTGAAGTCTACAATTCCAATGTACTTCTGTCTGAACTGTAATTGACCCTCATCAAACGTTCATAGATGTTTACGGGCTCGTGCATCCTTGCGTAATGTGGGAATTCATACACCCTTTCAAAATATTCATGCATCACAGTTGATGATATTACATCTACACATGTGGACAATATTGCATCATATGAGTAGAGTGACATCTTTCTCTAATGACAGCACATATCTAAGGAATCATGCGGGGGGGGGGGGGGGGTATACATTTATAGCTTGTAGCCATGGCAAAGACCATTCATAATTTTGGGAGAGTGGCATGATTATCATTCTGTTTGTTTCTAATATGCGGAAACATGCACCCCCTGGGGACAGTGGGACTGTCTTGGCTTGCACTTCTAGAGTGAACCATGCATCCTTATGGGAGTATGGCCATTTTTTGGCCCACCGACACCCTGGGAAATATTGCCAGATTTTGGTGATTGGTAAGGCAATTGTGGGAAACTACAAATCCATTGGATAGAGTTTCAGATTTCTACTATGGCCCATAGAAGAGAAGAGTGTCAAACTGGAACCCCTTCAAAGAGCGTGCTAGATCTCTGCGGGAAAAGATGCGTCCTTTGGCAAGGATGGTTTCGCTTGTGGCCCATGTTCACATGAAAAAACATGCATCGATCAGAGAGAGAGCTGGAATGTGGTATCTTCCACATGCATTAGTAAAATCACCCCTCCTTTGGTTAGTACGCCAGCTTGCTGTTATGACCCGGACACAAAGAGGAAACCATTCAAGCTTTTGAGAGTGTGACATATTTTTTAAAGGCTCACCCTTACAAGGGTAAACATGCATTCCTTGGAGATGAATGACTCATAACTTTGTGAGGACCGGTGGTCCACTTTTAAGAGGGTTTTCATTTCTGATAAGGCTCACATATGCGTGGAAAACCATAAACCCATGGACCTAGGGTTGAATTTCTGCTACAGCCCTAGATCATGTGGGAAACTGATTTGAAGAGGTTACCAGATTTGTAGAACCAGCATTATTTGGAGTTCCAAAAGTTGTGTGCTAAGTGGACTAAAAGTACATCATTAAGATCTTTGGGAAAAGCAGGCATGAGTTATGCCGTGAACCTGTCTGTACCTCACAGGCCTACACTCAAGACAGCCCTCTGCCAAAGGCTGTAGGTTATGTTTAATTTGGCCTATCTGCATGGTTCACACAGTGCAAGATGACAGGAAGTTCACTATTTGGACCACTCTGATCTGGTAGAGATATCCTCTACTCAAAAGTGTCACAGAGACTCTGTTAACATCTGAACAATATATACAGCCTACACGATGAGGGTCATACGCCGTTCATTCAAATGCAGCAGACATTTTCTCACTGAAATGGTACAAAGCATATTTGAACCATCCAAGGGTAAGCAGGTACCACTCCGACATACTTTAAAAGGCCTCAAGCCTTTTGATTTGACTGGAAACCTTTTATTAACGCAACGTTTCCTGCCCAGCACATTCATTTTAGTCAGTCAGTTCTTTTATGGTTGTAACAAACCAAATAAAGTTTTGCTTGACTGACTGACGGACATTCATTTTAATGCATCAGTGGAAACACCTGAGAAATTCATCAACACCTTTGTAACATTGGCTCCCCTGCTATAAACTTCCCATGGCCTCATACATGACACCACAAATGACATGACTTCTCTGTCATCACATATGACATCACCAATTAAGTACTTACCTCACTGATAGTTTTTTTGCAGTTTAGTGGTATTCCTCAATCTCCATCATCACTCCACTGACAGCTGATACACAGATGATACCCATATATGTCTCTTGTTCCCTACTCTGTCTCCTCAGCTCTAGATATGAATTTCAAATCATGGCATAGCTATCCCGCCACTGGAAGGCAATCCACTCACTCAGGTAAATTCATCAGAAACAGAAGCCAAAAAATGTAGACTCACCACGTGCCTCCCACTTCAACGGTGACCATTTCCCCCCAGCCTTTATGACCACACCATCTTCAGCCAAAAGCTTGTGTTACTCTCCAAACTACAGGAGAGCATGGGATATTCAGAAGTAATACAACTGGGAAACAGGTGGAACAATGGAGGCAGAGTCACACGTGTTCCAATAATGCAAGCACTAACACTCTTGACTTAACCACGTGTATGCGTGGCTAAGGCAGTACGCGGTCTAGCTGCTGCAGGGCCGAAGCTGGAAGGATCAGGAGAGGACACAGTGAGGTGAGTGAGGTTAGAGCTGGGTTTTGGGGGGTGGGGTCGTTTTTAAGGGTTGGAGTAGTTTTCAGGGCTGGGGGGGGTCAGGGTAGATTCCAGGGCTGGGCAGGTCTGGACGTTATTAGGGCTGTGGGGATTTCCGCCACTCAACATATAAAGAATATGTTCCTACACTTCACTGATCTCACAATTAATTCTCAACAAAATTAGCTAAAGTAACACTCTACTAGTAGCTCCCCCTCGATTATCTACAATCTCCACAGACACACTCTTCCCTTACAGGCTAAATACTCGTGTGAGCTACATACGTTGCTTTACATTCTACTGATCGTGGTCCTCAAAACGAAAACCAAGAACAACTCCTTCCTCAATACCTCCAAGAATCCTTGGGTCACTACTTACCTACTCTTAGCTTCTGCTGAACAACAAATGCCTCTCAGCTACCCATCAACCACCTTCTGCTGCATCAAGCTTACATCTTTTCAATGACTGTAATCACTACACTGCAACTCAGTTGTGTCTAAATTTCACTCAATTTCTCACACATTATTATTCAAAACTGCCTTCAAGGGGAACCCTCATTCCAAAAGAATCAGCTTACCTAACTTATCACCACACCAGTCTGGCTCGAAAATGTTGTATGTGATAAAAGTGAGCTTTTTCATGTAAATATTTTACATTCATCATTCACCCAGTCAACTAATCTCATAACCTTTTCTGTTGCACATAAAAACTGCTAATTTCCTATTGCACCCTGATGTTATTACTGTGTACCGAATGTCTTGCTGAAATGCTTGGTTGAGAGACATAGGTCAATGAAACATTATTTACAAATACACATTTAGTGAATTTCCAGTTGGCTAGTATCTCGGTCATTCCGAATTACCAAAATTGCTTTAACTTTGAACACACCATGTGCAACACACTTGGAACAAAATAAATCGAGTGGATTTTAATGCAGTGTTTTGTAGGTTTGCAAATGAAACTCCCAAGGATTCGGTACTTAGTTTTCGGGCAAAATGTTTCAACCAAATACAGCTCTAAGAGTAACTTGCTCCAAAACTGTACAGTTTCATGGTTTAGTGTTTTTTAATACAAAGCTGGATTAAGAGGAGAATTTTGAATGGCGAGGTCAAGTTAAGAAAGTGTAGCTACACTAAATTATTAAATTGTTTATACATTTATTTTATCACCCGAACTCTTTTCTTATATGTATAGCTTTCTCGAGCAATGTATGTTGCCCACATACTCTATTACTGTTTAAAGGAATCTACTAAACTCTTTTATAGTATTGTTACATTCTAAATCGTGTCTATACATCAGAGACACAATCTCCTACTGCAAAATATTTTGTCTCCTTCCGCATTTGTAGTGAAAACACAAGAAAAATAGCAGTTTCTAATATTACAAAGAATAGGACTATCTTGTTGATTTTTTAGCTGTTACTTTATGATATTTATACTGTTTTTTATTCACGATGAACTTCAGATTTTCTCTTTTGGCGTTTAGTTCCAATTATTATTACACGGCCATGCATTTAACTTGTTACCATTCACTATGCTATGTGTACCTTGAGGGATCTTTGAAAACCCAACACTTTTAACATAGCGCCTTCTCCAAAAACTCTAATACTTGGCATAGTGATAATTCAATCTCAGATGAGTATGTACCAGGTCTATATACCCATAAAAACCTAAAAAGAACATTAAAGAGTGCATGACATCTAGGTGATACAAAAATCGACCTTTTAACATTTTATATCTTTTTTTCATTTGAATGCGTTTTAAACACCTGACGAGCCTTGAAGCTAAAGAGTTGCACATTTGCATGTCTATATCCATTTCTTTCATAAAAAGCAAAGGCAGCACATTTGAAGGCCAGCCAACAGCCCCTTGAATGAAGTGTTAACAACTATACAGGGTGTTTTTTTTTTTTTTAAAATAGCCCTAATATGCACAATGAGGACTCCAACAGAAACAACTAGGCTTCTGGGTAAATAATTATCCTCTGTGTTTCATTTATACTTTTTTCCCATTGAAATTTCACACGGATGTGGAAGATGTTGAGCAGGCTGGTGTTTACACCAGGAGATGTTACCTTAGGTAACAGGCGTGATTTACTATTTAATATACGATTAACACTTTGGATTTTAGGTACCACAAAGTAGAAATCTGTACCAGAAGTGGAAAAGATTCCTTGGGGGTATGTAGAGAAAAAGAAGTACACAAAGAACACCTTTCTAAAGTTATTACCAAAACAAGAGGGTTTCTGTTTCAGGAACAACTCTTCAACCTAATAACTTCCTGCGACTGACTGTAGACAATGAATGCCCGCTCACGTAGCGCAGACTGTGTTTTCATGATTGCAAAGCGCAACTACTACATTAATATTCACTCTTATGCACAGCTTCATATCACAAGATTAATGCAGTTTTTACTACCCATTTCCAAAATGTATATCATTTTATGTAAGCCTATCACCTATCTACCAACAATGTAGCACACATTAAAAATGTGCAATTCTCAAATATATTCTTACATGGATGTATTACAAACCTGAGTAGTCCACTAGCACTAAACCTCGTTAATGTATAGATGAACAGAAAACGATTGTAGAATCTCGCAATTTGAAATTATGGTGTTGAAATGATGTAAGTGAATTAAGAATAGTTTCCAACTTAAGTGCCAAGGACTTTCGGCACTTTCGGTTTTGGCACTTGCTTTGAACATCTTACTTGCACTACTATTTAAGTGGTTCATGTACACTTTAAAGATAGCACCTCCTTATGATCAATGAAGCTACTTCACACCTCTTTCAGTGTTATTGTTTCATTCTGTCTGGCAGCGCCATGAAGAGTGAACGCATTGATTTGCAAAGTGAGGATAAACATTGCACTTCGGGTAGGTTAAATGAAAATTTGCATTCTCTTTGCCAGGATTTGACTGGATCTTTCTAAAGACAAACTACTTTAGACAGTGGCCCGTTCTTTACACCTATGTCATTGAATACTACTCTTTCCAATGCACATCCCTATTTTTCACTCTATAGCTCTATCAATATATCCTCTAGCTCCACTAACTCATTCATCCGAAATCCCATACCACTACTAAGATCCCCAAACTAGCCCTTTCTAGACCCTTACCTCCTCTACCCCTTCTTGCATCATCTCATACCTTTTGTACTATTCCGATCTCCCAAACAAGCCTTTCTAAGCTAATTGTTTCCACCTTGTGATCTGATTTCAGCCATACAGTACCAATAAAGGCTTTAATATGAACTGTTGTACAACATGGAGATTGTAGGATGGTGCCATTTGTGTGTGGTCACCCGCCCCCCACACTTTTTGCTCTAAAGGCAGATATACATGACTCTCTTAGTGCACTAGAGTCAACTGCCCAGACCCCCACTACCTGTGCTCTCTCCCAAAACCGTTATGTTCAACTTGTTATTCCCAAATTGGCAAAGACGTTATCCCCTTATAAGTCCCTAGTATATGGTATCCGGGGTACCCAGGGCACAGGTGGTAAAGGAGTCTCCAGGCCTGCAGCACGGTTTTGTACCATGCTGGGTGACCCAAGGAAACTACTGACAGCAGGCCTGCCATTGCAGACTGCAGGAGCAGGTCAAACTGCTCAAACTCGACTGTGCCCTTACCATGTCTGGCACAGTCAAATACACTATATTTAATATATGTTGGGCACCCCTACGGTAAGCCTCCTCAGCCTTGGAAGCAGTGTGCAGTATATTAAAGAAGAAAACATATAAGTGCAAGCCTAAATATCTCCATAGTGGCATTGCGTATTGGGAACTGCTATAAGTTTAAGTGTTCCATAGAATCACATGGGCTGCCACCCAGGCATTCTCAAGGTTGGATGGTCCAATATGGTACTGCTGAAATATTTCACATTTGGTATCGAACAATGGGCCTTCTCATCCATGACATGCATCTTGTGCCCTGGGTGATGTGGTCTGCACCCAGCTGGCTAACTCAGAGGGTGCTCACCTGGTGGCTACAGCTTCTCTGTGCTCTAGCTGGCAGGCCCATGTTTCCTGCACCAGCAGCCACCAATACAAGATTCTGACCTTCTGCCAGGCAGGAACAAAGGCTTGGGCAGGAAGGAGATGACACACTCCTCATCGCAAGCAAGCTAGTGAAGTGGCACATGAAGGCAGTGAGCTTCAAAAGGGTGCACCACCCCTGATATATCAAGGCTGACTCCCAGTAGAGTAGAGGAAAGAGCCCTCTACCTGCCCCAGATATATTTTCACCCAGGCAGGTGGAAAATTACCATTGCTAGGAGGTGTACCCCTCCTGAAGGCTAGCCACTTTTCCAGTATGGGCACATTTGATTTATGCCATCTTTAGGAATGGTCAAATAGAGGGTTTTGGGGAGAAAAGATGGCCTTTGGATACTAGCTCCCACACAGCTAATTCCCGCAAATCTAGGACTTAAGGGAGCCCCCTGACACCGGAACCTCAGTTCTGAACAACTTGCATCAAGGAAGGACTAAGAGGAGACCCGTGTCATAGACAACAAGACTTTGCCCACAGCTCCAAAGCAAAAGAGGGATACTTTGTCCCTGTGGCAACAGACTTGGAAATAGGTGATCAAGACTCGTCCTTGGATAAAACTCTGCACTCCCTGAGAGAGGGA
This sequence comes from Lissotriton vulgaris, assembly GCF_964263255.1. Taxonomy (NCBI): domain Eukaryota; kingdom Metazoa; phylum Chordata; class Amphibia; order Caudata; family Salamandridae; genus Lissotriton; species Lissotriton vulgaris. The sequence goes on along the minus strand of NC_141700.1, from coordinate 175,551,968 downwards.
CCCCTGTGGAAGCCAGAAGCACTCTCAGACTCCCCTGGACTAGCGGCGCTAGTACCCTTGCAAACTGCAGGAAAAATACTCACAAGATCCAAAGAATCACTGACCCTCAGGCCCTCCATTGGATGGCCCCAATCCAGGTGGTCCAATGCATTGTGGGAGTTGTAGTCCTGCCTGCCACTACGTTTCAGGCTGCTATCTTACTCACCGGGACACTATGAAATGCCAGTACTTTTACGCTGGGTTTACTGCTGCTAAGGATTGCTGTTTGCCAATCTGACAACTAACCAACACATTCAACGGTGCATCTACAGGGAACACCATGCAACCTTTATCTGAAGTCAGCAGCTGTGCATCTGTTGTGTTTTTGCATTCTGTTTTTGCAGCACCATTTGAGTGGTAAAACCAGCATCCCCGTGGTTTCCGTTCAGCATCACAGCCATCCAGGGCAACGCTGCACCCGGAATCCATAGGCTAGGTAAAATTAAAGTGATTGTCATTGCCTGGCCCAGGGGACCGTATGAACTTAAACCTGTAAGAGTTCCACGTAAATTGACCTGCAAGTCACAAATTGTCACCAGTGTTTTTTTGCATTGACCGCAATGTTATGTTTTCTATGTATTATTTTGCACTGCTTTAATTTTGCCTATAAAATATACAGCTCTGGTTATATGTATGCTATTCCATTTGTTTTGGTGTCTTAATTAAGATAATAATACACTTTACTTTTCTAAATTGCTTTCGAATTTCTCCCAAGTCGTGTCAATTTCTTATCGTCCATGATTGCACTCTGAAATGCTTAACAAATGTTCCTCTAGTAAAGCCTGACTGTTCTTGGTCACACTACCAGGACTGAGCTAAGGATTTATTAGTGTGAATCCAAGGACCATCTTTGGGGTATTTTAATATTATGACACAGAGAGGTCTAACCATCCACAGTGCATAATACTCCACTTTCCTACAGAGACATTTACCTTCTTTTAGATAACAGAAGGCAAACAGAAGTCATGGTTAGGCACACTGTTCCCTATAAAGCAACTCAGAAAGTCACTCAAAATCAAGAGAGCAGCAGTTGTTATATGATATCTAGTCACAAGAGTATGTACATAATCTCTGTGGCTGAATTATTAAACGCTTCATCTTTGCTAATGTGGGCATTCATTTGTTGTGAACGTTTGAGGTTCTAGGCCTCATACCTGCTCCAAGTATGCCCTCCGCTTCGTATATTAAAAGTGTGATTTCTTTCACCTTGGGCTTGACTTTCCTATACAAAACCTCATGAGCTATCAATACAGTATGTGAACTGGGACATGCAACAAACGCAGAAAGTAGAGACAGTTGCCATCATAGTGAGTGAGCATTTTACCTCCTGAGGATCCATTATGGGGGGCCAGTAAATGGTCAATATTACACCTGCCTCCCAGATGTAACAATCCTGTTCGCTATTGAGGGCCACCTTGAGAAATGTGGAAGTGTGACAGGAATAGTGAATACCACACCGGGTTGCTTTGATTCAATTTCCCTCCCCCATATTTTACATGGGCTTTCTACCTTTAGCAGTCAAAGTGTTTCAGGGAAATGTGTTCCTTTCACAACAACTGTAAAAACGAATCCCCAAAACAGGACTGTCCATTTCAGTATCATTTAAAGCAAGAAGAAATATAATTAAACTGATGACCAGACATCAGGGCCAGGGTTTTAATGGTATATACTGCTTGGGAATGAGGATTGTAGTGGTGGCCACAATATGGAGAGGAGCTGGGGCAATCCTGTGGTGTCTCTTTGGGGGATACATAACAAGATAATTCTGATCCTGAGTGTGGACGAACACACCAAAAGATAACACACACACACACACACACTCTGTGAAATGTAAACTACAAGCCTGGCCACAAAACAAAACTGAGTCAGGAATGTTCAGAACCCAAGACATGTAAATAGTTTGCATAATCTATATTAGTTTAAGATGTCAGGAGAAGGGCAGTATAGAAGTCATATACAGGAAAGCTATTCTTGCACAATCTTTATGGCCCATTAATAAAAGGAAAAATCAAGCTTAAATATTGCTTATGGACATAGATAACTAAGAGTCCTATGGAAGGTAAAACTCACTAGAATTAAGAAACTATGATTTCATAAAAAGAGTCCACAACAAATGAAGGCTCCAAAGGTGGCAGCCCAGAAATATGAATTATCCTTTACATATCTTTTTTGCTCAAGAGTACACTGGGAAATTGGTCTCTATCTCCTCACAAACTAACTTTCACACAGTATGTTCACTCGGGACATGAAACAAAAGCTCATCCGTATATTTCAGTTCTTTATCACTTGGATAAGACTTGATCTTGAGGCTAAACAAATTCTTTTTTACGTCTTTTGGTAGCTCTAACGGTTGGAAATGGGGTTCTCTAGTTGTTAGCGGCTTACACCCTGTCCAAGTAGGGACCTTCCTTCTAGTCAGGGTAAGGGGATTACACACCTAACACAACCCCTGATCACCCCCTGGATAGCTTTGCATGAGCAGTCAGGCCTGTCACAGAGAAAATCTGTAAAGCATTTGTACTTAAACACACAGTAACACAGTGAACATTCTTCAAATGGAGACTACCCCAGGTTAGAAAAATAACCAATATTTATCTAAGTAAAACAAGATAAAAATGAAAAGAAAATTCAACTTACACAAGCAAAGATGTCACTTTTAGAAGGTTCAAACAGTTCAGCTCATAGAAAAATATGGATATGTCACTTTTTAGTGCAAACTACCTAGAATGCATCTAAATCGAAGACGAAAACAGGCACAGGGGAGATGAGGCGCCAAAAACAAAGTGTTGGGTCGATTCCGTTCTGTGAGGGGAGGTGATGCGTCAAATTTCAGTTATATGCCACGGTTCCTTACTTACTGCTGTGCAAAGTCAATGAAAACATGGCCCACAGGTGTGATGCATGGAAAATTCGTTCACGCTGGGTCGCTGTGGCAAAACAGGTGCTGCATCATTATCCCAACCACGATGCAGGTGATGCATCAAATCTCTAGCCACACAGCAGGGCCTGTGTCGGAGCAAGTGCCTCAGACGTTAAAGACACAGTGCTCAGGACTCGGGCTGCGGCTGCGGCAATCTTGGAGCCACATGCAAGGCACTGCGTCAATTCTTCTGCTGCACTGTGGCAATGCATCGGTTTTTCAACTGTGTGACAGGATTGCAGTGGGAAAAACAGGCACTGAAGACCGGTGCATGGATGTTCTTCTTTTCTTGCAGCAGATGCCCCCTCCAAGGGCCCAGAACTGGAATTAGCACCACTTGGCAGGTCAGAACTACCAGCAGAAGAGTTCAGTGGATGCTTATGAAGTCTTTGGTTGCCCTGAGAGTTCTTAACAGGAGGCAAGCACACACAAGCCCTTGGATAACCTTGGCAAGCAAGATGATGAAAACAAAGTCTAGTTCTTTCACTACCCAAGACAGAAACAGCACGCAGTAGGCCAGCACAGCACCAAGCAGAGTGGTGGTTTCCCTCCTATATCTTTTCCAGCTCTTCTTCTTGGCAGAATCTCCTCTTAGTCAAAAAGTGTTCTGAAGTTATAGTGTCACAGCTCCAGTACTTTTGCCAGTTGCTGCCTTTGGAGTTGGCAAACTTCAAAGCAAAGTCTTTGTAGTGCACAAGACCTTGCCTTACCCTGACTGGCTCCAGATACACTACAGGTGGGGCTCAAAACTTTGTGTGAGGACAGGCACAGCCCTATTCAGGTATCAGAGACAACTTCTGCCTCCACTCTAACTCAGGAACGCCCATCAGCCTGGTGATGGGCCATCAGGATATGAAGGGCACACCACAGCTCCCTTTGTGTGACTGTCTTGAGTAAATGCACAAACAGCCCAACTGTCAGTCCAAACCAGATGTGGATTCCATGTGCAGGTAGAGGTACAGAATAGTAAAGCAAGAAAATGGCCACTATTTTTCAATTGTGAGTTCAGGAAGCCCAAACTACAAATCACTATTACCTCCCAATTGGAAGTCACACTTGTAAGATGTTACCAGACAGCTTTAATGATAACCTATCGGAAAGATAGTCCTTGCAATAGTGAAAAATTTAATTGGCAGTATTTTACCATTCAGGACATGAAAAACACATCAGCACACGTCTTTCACATACACTGCACCCTGCACATGGGGCTACTTTGGATCTACATTAGGGATGCCTTACATGTAGATAAAGGGAAGGTTTGGGCCTGGTTAGTGGGTATATTAGCCAGGTTGACGTGGCAGTTTAAAACTTCACTCACAGACACTGCAGTGGCAGGCCTATGACACGTTTGTAGGGCTACTCATGTGGGTGGCAGTGCTGCAGGCCCACCAGTGGCATTTGAATTACAGGCCCTAGGCACACACAGTACACTTGACTAGGGTCTTACCAGTAAATCAAATATGCCAATCATGGATAACCAATCACAATTTACACTGGGAGCACTTGCACTTTAGCAAAATAATCAGCAGTGGTAAAGTGAGCAGAGTTCCAAAACCAGCCAAAAACGGAATGCAGCACACGGTCAAAAACAGGAGGTCAGAAGCAAAACGACAGGGGAAAAACATGTCAAGGATGCCAGGTCTAAATCCAACAAAGACCTATTCCCAAACAAAAAGTCTGGTCTGATTCTAAATAGGGGTGGGCGGTAAACTCAGCTCAGCCGGGGGGAGTTCATGTAGTTTTGCCACTCCGCGTCTCCACTTATAGCGCACAGTTTGGCAAAAAACTCCACCGACTGAAGGGTGAGCAGAGTTTTCTGGTGCCCGCTCTCAGTGGAATGATAGCAAGGGCAACCTTCTCACCAGTGGTGAAGCTGGCGCTGCAGCATTTCTTGAAGCATTCCTTCCTGCTGCTTGGCTGCGTCATGTTCGTGCCAGCTGTGCTCTGCAACAACACTGATTGTCCCCTCCTCTGCATGGTTGGTTGACTCATGGAGAAGGCAAAGGTCTTGCTTAATTTTTCCACTACAAAAGCTTTTTTTAAATAATCTGTGTTCTTCATCAACATGCAAATGAATATACACAGGAAAGATAAACACTGGGAATTAAAGAAGTATATTCCAGGGATGTTTTTAGAGCATTGTATTTTAACGTACATTTATATGTTACTCACTAAAAATACAACCTTTGCTTTAAAGCTGTTTGTTCAGTTAAAAGTGAGTTATATTCTATCCAAATATTTTTGAAGTTAAGGTGAACTATTCTTATTTTAAAATGGCTAGAGCAGTCCCTTTCTCAGGTATTTCCATTGAAGCTATCCTGCGAGAGGTGTCACACTAGTCCTTTCTCTGTGTCTATGAAGTGAGCGTGTGCTCTATGAGAGAAACCTCTGTCCACCAGCAGCACCTCGTCTCAGCATTCTGCTTTCTTCTGTGACCCTCTGCCGTCTCCTCCCCTGCCTTATTTGCATCATGAAGCCAGCCGTAGATGAGATGTTCCCAGTAACAACTGAGGTACGACTGAGAGACCCTCGTAGCACTCTGCACAACTAACAGCTCGGGTTGAAGGGGGGCAAAGGGATGGGGCATTGGGAATCAGTTTCAGTGACTGCGTGGTATTCTACAGAGTGAAACGCCACAAGCTCCGCCCAAGCCTAATTCTAAATTTACCCAAAATTACGCGAATTTCTAATACTCTTGGAAAATAAAAGAGGAAATCAGCGACAGTCAACTTGACATCAAGCAGCTTTTCATTTAATCACTGTATTGCCAGCCACTTGTTCTTCTTTAAGATAGCTCAGCCATGATAAGCTATAGTACCAAGACAGAAACAATCAAGACAGTTGGTTTCACAACACTGCAACTCTTCCAGTGAAAAAGCCACACCATTTATAGCACCCTTAAGATAACTTGTGCTACCTGACTCCTGACACTATGTGATGGCATCTGATTGGTTTCCTCATTTGCATGAAAATGTGGCACAGAAGAGTTAGCAAGGGAAACAGGCATTGGGAGACATACTTATTTGTGCCACATATGAAGTGGCACACAGTCAGTGCATTCTCTGAGGACGTCCCTTGAAAAAGGGGTTAAATGCATCGGGGTTAAATGCATCCGGCCATTCTCGACAGTCTGCACCCACCTGTGGATGGGTTCCCATCTCCTGCGTATCCTTCTGCTTGGCCCTCTCCTTTAAAAGAGGTCCATTGGTTTCAAACCACTGGTCCATCTTTTAATGCTGCAATGTCCCTAATGCCGGCTCATCTTTGGCCCTGCATTGGGGACAGCACATTTGTTTATGAAATATGTCATAGACAGGGTAGTGCATTGTTTTATGTACTTCGACTCCTGGTGTACATTTGCATCTCAATGGGTAGGTGTGAACATGTGTTAGATGGAGCCTCTATATCTCAGAGACAAGAAACCATCTGAGGAGCTAGGCAACTATATGCATCAGTGAGGAAGTAATCCCCCTGAGACAGTAAGTACCTGTTTTGACCACGAAAGATAACCTTAATTATTATTCTCTTGTATTTATTTGTGATGTTCTCTTAGCTTAAGTTGTCACTGAGTGGACATGGTAGTCTCTAAAAATGTGGGCCTCATTTATGAGGTTTTGTCGTAGGGCAGCACTGCAGGCCTTCCTGCTGCACTTCCCTACAGCAAAAGAAAAGGGCAGGACTGTGCCGTATCTATAAGATATGGCGCATTCCGGTCCTTTTCCCCGGCGTCGGCACACAATGGGTTGCCGTGCGCCAACGCAGGCACCTTTGCCCATAGTGCAAGAGTGCCTGCGTTGCGGAGATGATTAGAATGGAAATCTTTCTGTACAAAAATAATTACAAGAGGCTTTTTCTCTTTCCATGTGTGCTGCAGAATGCAACACATACAGAAACGGTAAAATGAGGAGAAATAAAGATATTTCTCCTCATTGTGCCTCCCTTACGCCTCCCCTGGGGAGACATAAGCTTGTGGCGCTGCAAGGCCATGGATGTTCCTGGGAACGCCCCCAGCAACACCCATTGCTCGCCCCTTTTACGTAGAACACTGCGTTAAAGGGACTGATATTTATCAGACACCATTAAGCCAAAAAAAGTGGCTTAGTGCTGCCCGATAAATATCACGCAGGCTTCTGCGCCACAGAATGTCACAAAAAGTGACGTTCCGGAGGCGCAAGTGGCCTCATGAATGAGGCCCTGTGTATAGAGGCCCCATGCATCAAGCAATGTCTTTGATTGATTGATTGATTGATTGATTGAACCATTCACAATCCCAGACACACTTGGGCCATGAGATATTTCTTTGTCACTATACTCAGAATAATGGCACTGGATACTAAATAGTTACTAGGGTGCTGGTGCTGTGAGGGGGGACACTGCCCAGGTTTACAATATGTTACTGGCCCTAATACCGGACTTTTGGCTGGTACCTTGATATCAGCCATTGAAATATGGGGTCTCTGGGGACACAATCCACCAATGATGAGGCTGCCACAGATGTCCTCCTCTGGCAAATAGACCTATTTCTACCCAACACTCCAGTGGAGCACAAAGAGGAAAGGGCTAGCCGCTAAAACAAGGCACTGTCCTTTTTAGTGAAGAGAGATTAATTATGTAATCCAACTCTGTTTATGGTTTACTGCCCAGCAGAAACATTTACCACTGTGTGATCCGGCCCAATGTGACTTCTCGCATTTCTGCATCAAATAAATACAAACACTGCAGCCTTTCTTGAACCGAGTAATCATGCAGTTTCAGTTTCAAAGAAAGGCTTAAATTGTCAAGGGTCAAAGGGATTACAGAGGGTTTTTGAGGTTTACCGAACTTGGGGATCAGCTAAGCCACCCTAGCCCTTACTGACAAGCCATTCAGCCTGCTGTCGCTAGTAGGATGCCATTTACCACTGCACTTTAGACTCTTTTACATTTTCTTCAGGCAATTCTTTCTTTTTTCATGATCTCCCCAAGTCTTGCTTAGATGGTTCTGTGCCTTAGCTCTCTGAGTCCATGTATATGCCTGGTGCTTCTAAACAAGGAAGTGTTCAAATCAAACAATAACCGCATTCCACCGAAAAACTATTTCTCACTAACGTCCTCGTGTTTTCAGTGAGTCTGATGAGATCAAAGTAGGCCTTACTTGAGCTTATGTAGCAATATTTGCTTTAATGGGAGTCTAATTATTATAGAATTAATGGACTAGATTGGCCAAAAAAAGGTGAATGAAGGTGTGGGAGTAGTTCAGGTGTATATCATGACCAGACGCATTCAACACTTCCATTTACCTTTCAATAGTTTGTTACCTTTGCTACCAACTAGGGAAATTTAACAAGAAATCAAGAAAGCATAGAACAGTTCTATGACCCTCCCCTTTGTGAAATAGAAGTACCACTATTGTGATAAATCTTTGGAAAGAGTACTTCCCATGGGTTTCAATCATCTTTCGAAATGCTGTGGTACCGGGCATATCCATCACCTATCTCAATGGTGCACTGTTCAGGTATCAACAAGCGCTGCACAGTTTCTTGCATACGTGGGATTAGGATTTCAGACAGAGATACTGGACTTCTTGATGGCTGGTTTGCTCATAGCTCAACTCTTCAGCCACACTCCTGGCAGCTCTACTCTGTTAGGTATAGTTCAGAAGGCCAAATCCAGTCGGAGCAACACATAGAAGGCCTCAACTAAGCCTAAGGTCTAAATATCTGTGAGACACGGGATCTGTAAACGCCAGTCACCACATGTTTTCAAATTATTTGCATTGATTTTAAAAATGTTACCCTAATTAAAATAAAGAACAAACATTTTCAAGCCTCGATATCTCTGTCACTGCTGTTGTGCATGCATAAATAGTCAAACTAATGTTAAATAACAGGCATCTATGTAATGATTTGTATGTCAACTTAACAGGGCCTTAGGCATTTGGTATCATTAAACAAAGATGGCTGCCACAATCGTATGTGATAAATATGTATCTACTTCAGGCTTAAATGATTCATTACAGTATCTCTGGGGTTATATACATAGGACCAGATGCATTAAGCTAAAAACCGCTCGCAAAGGGGCAGATTCTCAGAATCTGCCCCTTTGCGACCGGTATTTTTGCATTTGGGATGCATCATCCCAAATGCAAAAATTGCAAATTAAGAATTCGCTAAATTGCGATTACTTGCATTTAAGGAATCTCAAATTGAGATTCCTTAAATGCAATGCATTAAAAAATAGCGATTTTGCTAATAGGGCTCGCAAATTGCAATGAAGTTCAACTTCATGGTAATTTGCAAAAACTTTGAGCATTTTTCAAAGTTTCCTGTTGAGCACACACATGCCCTAAGGGCATGTGTGTGCGCAACATATGTGCACAGATCAATTTCAGGGGTGCAACAGGGTGTCCTTTGGACACCCCTGCACCCTTGAAATCGCATTCTCATTGTGCGATTCGCTAATTGCGATTCGCAAATTGAGAATGTCTTCCCATTCATTCCTATGGGCCTCTAGGCCCATAGGAATGAATGGGGAGGTATTCCTTAATTGCGACTCGCAATTTGCGAGTCGCAATTAAGGAATTTTAAGAAATCGCTATTTTTTAAGTGATTTCTTCTTGCATAGCTTTTTGCTATTCCTTATTAGCGATTCCTTATTTTTCGCTAATAAGGAATCGCAAAATGGATGCTTGATGCATCTGGGGGTAAGTTATATCCATGAGTTCATGTGAGTTCGCAGTGCCCTTCCAGCTGCACGGCTCACTAAATTCTTCTCAAACTTTACAGGACCGGCTCTACTATTGGGCGTCACTCTTTCAGCCATCTTTCACCAATAAAAATTTTCACACCAAGTATCGATGAAGATCGGGTAACCCATCAGGTTACCCCAGTTTTGGGCCACATCTCTTTTTGTTAACACTATGGCCCGGTTACAATGTTTCTGTGGTATGGTAATATCTCCAGATCCCACAAAAGCCAAGAAGAGAAAACATCGTTAATGTATCTTGGGGAGGGCCGATCACATAAGGGTTCCATAACCCCACTCCAAAACGTGTGCAGTTGCATGCATTGCCGCACAATATGGCAGAAAGTGCCTCCATGAATACATTCCTGTAGGCTGGACATTAGCATAGTTAGGGGGCTGTCCGCTCCAGGTGGCACTTTTTGGGGGCGGCAGCGAGCGCAAGGAAAGTTTTTTTGTTTTTTTTACTTTATTTTCCCTTGTGATCGTCCGTCAACTCCCCCCTCCAACTCCCACTCGTACCTGCTCCGGTCATCACTGGGCGGCAAACTCAGGGACCCCCCTGGGCGGCAAATGCTCTAGCTATGCCACTGAGGATGGAATATTACACAGGACATCTAAATATCCACAGCTACGTCTTCTAATCACAGAGTATGATAGCCAGTGCTT